>NW_020824999.1:0-57479 GCF_003285875.2 Drosophila novamexicana | reverse complement strand
TTACTATGCAAAATCCCATTAAGGTCGGTACACTATATCATATAGCTGCCACAGGCACGATCGGTCTAAAAAAATCCTTTTTTGTTTTTTAAGATATCTTGCCCAAACTCGGCATTAACTATTTACACTGTGCTCCTTAGTTACGGGCAAATCACTATAAGCATTATGAACGGGTTGGGTCTGCAAGGGTATTACATCTTCGGCGTGCCGAAGATAGCCATTCTTCCTCATTAGTTTTACTATGCTCTTCATATAAATGCAAAATCCTATTAAGGTCGGTAAAATATATCATATAGCTGCGATGGGAACGATCGATCGAAAAGAAAGTTTTTATATGAAAAACCATTTTGTTTTTCAAGATATCTTGACCAAACTCGGCATTTATCAGTTTTACTATGCTCCTCATATATATGCAAAATCCTATTAAGATCAGACCACTATATCATATAGCTGCATTAGGAACGGTCGGTCGTAAATTAAGTTGTACAAAAAAAAATTTGTTTATAAAGATATCTTGCCCAAACTCGGCATTAACTATTTTCCCTGTGCTTCTTAGATACGGACAAAGCACTATAAGCATTATGAAAAGGTTGGGTCTGCAAGGGTATTAGATCTTCGGCGTGCCGAAGATAGCCTTTCTTCCTCGTTAGTTTTGCTATGCTCTTCATATAAATGCAAAATCCTATTAAGATCGAAACACTATATCATATAGCTGCCATGGGAACGATCGATCGAAAAGAAAGTTTTTATATGAAAAAACATTTTGTTTTTCAAGATATCTTGACCAGACTCGGGTATTCTTAGTTTCACTATGCTCCTCATTTATATGCAAAATCCTATTAAGATCAGACCACTATATCATATAGCTGCATTAGGAACGGTCGGTCGTAAATTAAGTTGTACAAAAAAAAATTTGTTTATAAAGATATCTTGCCCAAACTCGGCATTAACTATTTTCCCTGTGCTTCTTAGATACGGACAAAGCACTATAAGCATTATGAAAAGGTTGGGTCTGCAAGGGTATTACATCTTCGGCGTGCCGAAGATAGCCTTTCTTCCTCGTTAGTTCTGCTATGCTCTTCATATAAAATCAAAATCCTATTAAGATCGAAACACTATATCATATAGCTGGCATAGGAACGATCGGTCGAAAATTAAGTTTTTATATGAAAAAATATTTTGTTTTTCAAGATATCTTGGCCAAAATCTGAATTTATTAGTTTTACTTTACTCCTCAAATATATACAAAATCCTAATATGATCGGACAACTATATCATACAGCTGCGTTAGGAACGATAGGCCGAAAATTAAGTTGTCGTACAAAAAAAAAATTTGTTTATCACGATATCTTGCCCAAACTCGGCATTAACTATTTTCCCTGTGCTTCTTAGATACGGACAAAGCACTTTAAGCATTATGAAAAGGTTGGGTCTGCAAGGGTATTTGATCTTCAGCGTGCCGAAGATAGGCTTTCTTCCTCGTTAGGTTTGTTATGCTCTTCATAAAATTGCAAAATCCTATTAAGATCGGAACATTATATCATATGGCTGCCATAGGAACGATCGGTCGAAAATTAAGTTTTTGTATGAAAAAAACATTTTATTTTTCGAGATATCTTGACCAAACTTGACATTTTTTAGTTTTACTATACTCCTCATATCCATGCAAAATCCTATTAAGATCGGAACACTATATCATATAGCTGCCATAGGAACGATCGGTCGAAAATTAAGTTTTTGAATGTAAAAACATTTTGTTTGTCAAGATATCTTGACCACACTCGGCATTTATTAGCTTTACTATGCTCCTCATATAAAAGCAAAATCATATTAAGATCGGACCACAATATCATATAGCTGCCGTAGGAACGATCTGTCGAAAATTAACTTTTTGTGTGAAAAAAGATTTTATTTTTCGAGATATCTTGACCAAACTCGACATTTTTTAGTTTTACTATACTCCTCATGACCATGCAAAGTCCTATTAAGATCGGACCACTATATCAAATAGCTGCCGTAGGAACGATCGGTCGAATATTAACTTTTTGTATGAAAAACATTTTGTATTTCAAGATACCTTGACCAAACATATATATGCAAAATCCTTTTAAGATCGGACCACAATATCATATAGCTGCCGTAGGAACGATCGGTCGAAAATTAAGTTGTCGGACACAAAAAAAATTTGTTTAGCAAGATATCTTGCCCAAACTCGGCATTAACTATTTTCCCTGTGCTTCTAAGATACGGACGAAGCACTATAAGCATTATGAAAAGGTTGGGTCTGCAAGGGAATTAGGTCTTCGGCGTGCCGAAGATAGCCATTCTTCCTCGTTAGTTTTACTATGCTCTTCATATAAATGCAAAATCGCATTAAGGTCGGTACACTATATCATATAGCTGCCACAGGAACGATCGGTCTAAAACTAGGTTTTTGATTAAAATCCTTTTTTGTTTTTCAAGATATCTTGCCCAAACTCGACATTAATTATTTACCCTCTGCTCCTTAGATACGGGCAAAGCACTATAAGCATTATGAACGGGTTGGGTCTGGAAGGGTATTAGATCTTCGGCGTGCCGAAGATAGCCATTCTTCCTCGTTAGTTTTACTATGCTCTTCATATAAATGCAAAATCCTATTAAGGTCGGACCACTATATCATATAGCTGCCGTAGGAACGATCGGTCGAAAATTAACTTTTTGTATGAAAAAACGTTTTATTTTTCAAGATATCTTGACCAAACTCGGCATTTACTAGCTTTACTATTCTCCTCATATATATGCAAATCCTAATAAGATCAGACCACTATATCATATAGCTGCCTTAGGAACGATCGGTCGAAAATTAAGTTGTCGTACAAAAAAAAATTTGGTTAGCAAGATATCTTGCCCAAACTCGGCATTAACTATTTTCCCTGTGCTTCTTAGATACGGACAAAGCACTCTAAGCATTATGAAAAGGTTGGGTCTGCAAGGGAATTAGGTCTTCGGCGTGCCGAAGATAGCCTTTCTTCCTCGTTAGTTTTACTATGCTCTTCATATAAATGCTAAATCGCATTATGGTCGGTACACTATATCATATAACTGCCACAGGAACGATCGGTCTAAAACTAGTTTTTTGATTAAAATCCTTTTTTGTTTTTCAAGATATCTTGCCCAAGCTCGGAATTAACTATTTACCCTGTGCTCCTTAGATACGGGCAAAGCACTATAAGCATTATGAAATGGTTGGGTCTGTAAGGGTATTAGATCTTCGGCGTGCCGAAGATAGCCTTTCTTCCTCGTTAGTTTTACTATGCTCTTCATATAAATGCAAAATCCTATTAAGGTCGGTACACTATATCATATAGCTGCCGTAGGACCGATCGGTCAAATATTAACTTTTTGTATGAAAAAAGATTTTATTTTTTGAGATATCTTGACCAAATTCAACATTTTTTAGTTTTACTATACTCCTCATATCCGTGCAAAATACTATTAACATCGGACCTGCCATAGGAACGATCTGTCGAAAATTAAGTTTTTGTATGAAAAAACATTTTGCTTTTCAAGATATCTTGACCAAACTCGGCATTTATTAGCTTTGCTATGCTTCTCATATATATGCAAAATCCTAATAAGATCAGACCACTATATCATAAAGCTGCCTTAGGAACGATCGGTCGAATATTAACTTTTTGTATGAAAAAAGATTTTATTTTTCGAGATATTTTGACAAAATTCGACATTTTTTAGTTTTACTATACTCCTCATATCCATGCAAAATACTATTAAGATCGGACCACTATATCATATAGCTGTTGTTGTCGTACAAAAAAACAATTTGCTTATCAAGATATCTTGCCCAAACTCGGCATTAACTATTTTCCCTTTGTTTCTTAGATACGGACAAAGCACTATAAGCATTATAAAAAGGTTGGGTCTGCAAGGGTATTAGATCTTCGGCGTGCTGAAGATAGCTTTTCTTCCTCGTTAGTTTTGCTATGCTCTTCATATAAAATCAAAATCCTATTAAGATCGGAACACTATATCATATAGCTGCCATAGGAACGATCGGTCCAAAATTAAGTTTTTGTATGAAAAAACATTTTATTTTTCAAGATATCTTGACCACACTCGGCATTTATTAGCTTTACTATGCTCCTCATATAAAAGCAAAATCATATTAAGATCGGACCACTACATCATAAAGCTGCCTTAGGAACGATCGGTCGAAAATTAAGTTGTCGTACAAAAAAACAATTTGTTTATCACGATATCTTGCCCAAACGCGGCATTAACTATTTTCCCTGTGCTTCTTAGATACGGACAAAGCACTTTAAGCATTATGAAAAGCTTGGGTCTGCAAGGGTATTAGATCTTCAGCGTGCCGAAGATGGGCTTTCTTCCTCGTTAGGTTTGTTATGCTCTTCATAAAATTGCAAAATCCTATTAAGATCGGACCACTATATCAAATAGCTGCCGTAGGAACGATCGGTCGAATATTAACTTTTTGTATGAAAAACATTTTGTTTTTCAAGATACCTTGACCAAACATATATATGCAAAATCCTTTAAAGATCGGACCACAATATCATATAGCTGCCGTAGGAACGATCGGTCGAAAATTAAGTTGTCGGACACAAAAAAAATTTGTTTAGCAAGATATCTTGCCCAAACTCGGCATTAACTATTTTCCCTGTGCTTCTAAGATACGGACGAAGCACTATAAGCATTATGAAAAGGTTGGGTCTGCAAGGGAATTAGGTCTTCGACGTGCCGAAGATAGCCTTTCTTCCTCAATAGTTTTACTGTGCCGAAGATAGCCTTTCTTCCTCAATAGTTTTACTGTTCTCTTCATATAAATGCAAAATCGCATTAAGGTCGGTACACTATATCATATAGCTGCCACAGGAACGATCGGTCTAAAACTAGGTTTTTGATTAAAATCCTTTTTTGTTTTTCAAGATATCTTGCCCAAACTTGACATTAACTATTTACCCTCTGCTCCTTAGATACGGGCAAAGCACTATAAGCATTATGAACGGGTTGGGTCTGGAAGGGTATTAGATCTTCGGCGTGCCGAAGATAGCCATTCTTCCTCGTTAGTTTTACTATGCTCTTCATATAAATGAAAAATCCTATTAAGGTCGGACCACTATATCATATAGCTGCCGTAGGAACGATCGGTCGAAAATTAACTTTTTGTATGAAAAAACGTTTTATTTTTCAAGATGTCTTGACCAAACTCGGCATTTATTAGCTTAACTATGCTCCTCATATATATGCAAAATCCTAATAAGATCAGACCACTATATCATATAGCTGCCTTAGGAACGATCGGTCGAAAATTAAGTTGTCGTACAAAAAAAAAATTTGGTTAGCAAGATATCTTGCCCAAACTCGGCATTAACTATTTTCCCTGTGCTTCTTAGATACGGACAAAGCACTCTAAGCATTATGAAAAGGTTGGGTCTGCAAGGGAATCTGTCGAAAATTAAGTTTTTGTATGAAAAAACATTTTGCTTTTCAAGATATCTTGACCAAACTCGGCATTTATTAGCTTTGCTATGCTTCTCATATATGTGCAAAATCCTAATAAGATCAGACCACTATATCATAAAGCTGCCTTAGGAACGATCGGTCGAATATTAACTTTTTGTATGAAAAAAGATTTTATTTTTCGAGATATTTTGACAAAATTCGACATTTTTTAGTTTTACTATACTCCTCATATCCATGCAAAATACTATTAAGATCGGACCACTATATCATATAGCTGTTGTTGTCGTACAAAAAAACAATTTGCTTATCAAGATATCTTGCCCAAACTCGGCATTAACTATTTTCCCTTTGTTTCTTAGATACGGACAAAGCACTATAAGCATTATGAAAAGGTTGGGTCTGCAAGGGTATTAGATCTTCGGCGTGCCGAAGATAGCCTTTCTTCCTCGTTAGTTTTGCTATGCTCTTCATATAAATGCAAAATCCTATTAAGATCGAAACACTATATCATATAGCTGCCATGGGAACGATCGATCGAAAAGAAAGTTTTTATATGAAAAAACATTTTGTTTATCAAGATATCTTGACCAGACTCGGGTATTCTTAGTTTCACTATGCTCCTCATTTATATGCAAAATCCTATTAAGATCAGACCACTATATCATATAGCTGCATTAGGAACGGTCGGTCGTAAATTAAGTTGTACAAAAAAAAATTTGTTTATAAAGATATCTTGCCCAAACTCGGCATTAACTATTTTCCCTGTGCTTCTTAGATACGGACAAAGCACTATAAGCATTATGAAAAGGTTGGGTCTGCAAGGGTATTAGATCTTCGGCGTGCCGAAGATAGCCTTTCTTCCTCGTTAGTTCTGCTATGCTCTTCATATAAAATCAAAATCCTATTAAGATCGAAACACTATATCATATAGCTGGCATAGGAACGATCGGTCGAAAATTAAGTTTTTATATGAAAAAACATTTTGTTTTTCAAGATATCTTGACCAAAATCTGAATTTATTAGTTTTACTTTACTCCTACAAAATCCTAATATGATCGGACAACTATATCATACAGCTGCGTTAGGAACGATAGGCCGAAAATTAAGTTGTCGTACAAAAAAAAAAATTTGTTTATCACGATATCTTGCCCAAACTCGGCATTAACTATTTTCCCTGTGCTTCTTAGATACGGACAAAGCACTTTAAGCATTATGAAAAGGTTGGGTCTGCAAGGGTATTTGATCTTCAGCGTGCCGAAGATAGGCTTTCTTCCTCGTTAGGTTTGTTATGCTCTTCATAAAATTGCAAAATCCTATTAAGATCGGAACATTATATCATATGGCTGCCATAGGAACGATCGGTCGAAAATTAAGTTTTTGTATGAAAAAAACATTTTATTTTTCGAGATATCTTGACCAAACTTGACATTTTTTAGTTTTACTATACTCCTCATATCCATGCAAAATCCTATTAAGATCGGAACACTATATCATATAGCTGCCATAGGAACGATCGGTCGAAAATTAAGTTTTTGAATGTAAAAACATTTTGTTTGTCAAGATATCTTGACCACACTCGGCATTTATTAGCTTTACTATGCTCCTCATATAAAAGCAAAATCATATTAAGATCGGACCACAATATCATATAGCTGCCGTAGGAACGATCTGTCGAAAATTAACTTTTTGTGTGAAAAAAGATTTTATTTTTCGAGATATCTTGACCAAACTCGACATTTTTTAGTTTTACTATACTCCTCATGACCATGCAAAGTCCTATTAAGATCGGACCACTATATCAAATAGCTGCCGTAGGAACGATCGGTCGAATATTAACTTTTTGTATGAAAAACATTTTGTATTTCAAGATACCTTGACCAAACATATATATGCAAAATCCTTTTAAGATCGGACCACAATATCATATAGCTGCCGTAGGAACGATCGGTCGAAAATTAAGTTGTCGGACACAAAAAAAATTTGTTTAGCAAGATATCTTGCCCAAACTCGGCATTAACTATTTTCCCTGTGCTTCTAAGATACGGACGAAGCACTATAAGCATTATGAAAAGGTTGGGTCTGCAAGGGAATTAGGTCTTCGGCGTGCCGAAGATAGCCTTTCTTCCTCAATAGTTTTACTATGCTCTTCATATAAATGCAAAATCGCATTAAGGTCGGTACACTATATCATATAGCTGCCACAGGAACGATCGGTCTAAAACTAGGTTTTTGATTAAAATCCTTTTTTGTTTTTCAAGATATCTTGCCCAGACTGGACATTAATTATTTACCCTCTGCTCCTTAGATACGGGCAAAGCACTATAAGCATTATGAACGGGTTGGGTCTGGAAGGGTATTAGATCTTCGGCGTGCCGAAGATAGCCATTCTTCCTCGTTAGTTTTACTATGCTCTTCATATAAATGCAAAATCCTATTAAGGTCGGACCACTATATCATATAGCTGCCGTAGGAACGATCGGTCGAAAATTAACTTTTTGTATGAAAAAACGTTTTATTTTTCAAGATATCTTGACCAAACTCGGCATTTACTAGCTTTACTATGCTCCTCATATATATGCAAATCCTAATAAGATCAGACCACTATATCATATAGCTGCCTTAGGAACGATCGGTCGAAAATTAAGTTGTCGTACAAAAAAAAATTTGGTTAGCAAGATATCTTGCCCAAACTCGGCATTAACTATTTTCCCTGTGCTTCTTAGATACGGACAAAGCACTCTAAGCATTATGAAAAGGTTGGGTCTGCAAGGGAATTAGGTCTTCGGCGTGCCGAAGATAGCCTTTCTTCCTCGTTAGTTTTACTATGCTCTTCATATAAATGCTAAATCGCATTATGGTCGGTACACTATATCATATAACTGCCACAGGAACGATCGGTCTAAAACTAGTTTTTTGATTAAAATCCTTTTTTGTTTTTCAAGATATCTTGCCCAAGCTCGGAATTAACTATTTACCCTGTGCTCCTTAGATACGGGCAAAGCAGTATAAGCATTATGAAATGGTTGGGTCTGTAAGGGTATTAGATCTTCGGCGTGCCGAAGATAGCCTTTCTTCCTCGTTAGTTTTACTATGCTCTTCATATAAATGCAAAATCCTATTAAGGTCGGTACACTATATCATATAGCTGCCGTAGGACCGATCGGTCAAATATTAACTTTTTGTTTGAAAAAAGATTTTATTTTTTGAGATATCTTGATTAAATTCAACATTTTTTAGTTTTACTATACTCCTCATATCCGTGCAAAATACTATTAACATCGGACCTGCCATAGGAACGATCTGTCGAAAATTAAGTTTTTGTATGAAAAAACATTTTGCTTTTCAAGATATCTTGACCAAACTCGGCATTTATTAGCTTTGCTATGCTTCTCATATATATGCAAAATCCTAATAAGATCAGACCACTATATCATAAAGCTGCCTTAGGAACGATCGGTCGAATATTAACTTTTTGTATGAAAAAAGATTTTATTTTTCGAGATATTTTGACAAAATTCGACATTTTTTAGTTTTACTATACTCCTCATATCCATGCAAAATACTATTAAGATCGGACCACTATATCATATAGCTGTTGTTGTCGTACAAAAAAACAATTTGCTTATCAAGATATCTTGCCCAAACTCGGCATTAACTATTTTCCCTTTGTTTCTTAGATACGGACAAAGCACTATAAGCATTATAAAAAGGTTGGGTCTGCAAGGGTATTAGATCTTCGGCGTGCTGAAGATAGCTTTTCTTCCTCGTTAGTTTTGCTATGCTCTTCATATAAAATCAAAATCCTATTAAGATCGGAACACTATATCATATAGCTGCCATAGGAACGATCGGTCCAAAATTAAGTTTTTGTATGAAAAAACTTTTTATTTTTCAAGATATCTTGACCACACTCGGCATTTATTAGCTTTACTATGCTCCTCATATAAAAGCAAAATCATATTAAGATCGGACCACTACATCATAAAGCTGCCTTAGGAACGATCGGTCGAAAATTAAGTTGTCGTACAAAAAAACAATTTGTTTATCACGATATCTTGCCCAAACTCGTCATTAACTATTTTCCCTGTGCTTCTTAGATACGGACAAAGCACTTTAAGCATTATGAAAAGCTTGGGTCTGCAAGGGTATTAGATCTTCAGCGTGCCGAAGATGGGCTTTCTTCCTCGTTAGGTTTGTTATGCTCTTCATAAAATTGCAAAATCCTATTAAGATCGGACCACTATATCAAATAGCTGCCGTAGGAACGATCGGTCGAATATTAACTTTTTGTATGAAAAACATTTTGTTTTTCAAGATACCTTGACCAAACATATATATGCAAAATCCTTTAAAGATCGGACCACAATATCATATAGCTGCCGTAGGAACGATCGGTCGAAAATTAAGTTGTCGGACACAAAAAAAATTTGTTTAGCAAGATATCTTGCCCAAACTCGGCATTAACTATTTTCCCTGTGCTTCTAAGATACGGACGAAGCACTATAAGCATTATGAAAAGGTTGGGTCTGCAAGGGAATTAGGTCTTCGACGTGCCGAAGATAGCCTTTCTTCCTCAATAGTTTTACTGTGCCGAAGATAGCCTTTCTTCCTCAATAGTTTTACTGTTCTCTTCATATAAATGCAAAATCGCATTAAGGTCGGTACACTATATCATATAGCTGCCACAGGAACGATCGGTCTAAAACTAGGTTTTTGATTAAAATCCTTTTTTGTTTTTCAAGATATCTTGCCCAAACTCGACATTAACTATTTACCCTCTGCTCCTTAGATACGGGCAAAGCACTATAAGCATTATGAACGGGTTGGGTCTGGAAGGGTATTAGATCTTCGGCGTGCCGAAGATAGCCATTCTTCCTCGTTAGTTTTACTATGCTCTTCATATAAATGAAAAATCCTATTAAGGTCGGACCACAATATCATATAGCTGCCGTAGGAACGATCGGTCGAAAATTAACTTTTTGTATGAAAAAACGTTTTATTTTTCAAGATGTCTTGACCAAACTCGGCATTTACTAGCTTAACTATGCTCCTCATATATATGCAAAATCCTAATAAGATCAGACCACTATATCATATAGCTGCCTTAGGAACGATCGGTGGAAAATTAAGTTGTCGTACAAAAAAAAAATTTGGTTAGCAAGATATCTTGCCCAAACTCGGCATTAACTATTTTCCCTGTGCTTCTTAGATACGGACAAAGCACTCTAAGCATTATGAAATGGTTGGGTCTGCAAGGGAATCTGTCGAAAATTAAGTTTTTGTATGAAAAAACATTTTGCTTTTCAAGATATCTTGACCAAACTCGGCATTTATTAGCTTTGCTATGCTTCTCATATATATGCAAAATCCTAATAAGATCAGACCACTATATCATAAAGCTGCCTTAGGAACGATCGGTCGAATATTAACTTTTTGTATGAAAAAAGATTTTATTTTTCGAGATATTTTGACAAAATTCGACATTTTTTAGTTTTACTATACTCCTCATATCCATGCAAAATACTATTAAGATCGGACCACTATATCATATAGCTGTTGTTGTCGTACAAAAAAACAATTTGCTTATCAAGATATCTTGCCCAAACTCGGCATTAACTATTTTCCCTTTGTTTCTTAGATACGGACAAAGCACTATAAGCATTATAAAAAGGTTGGGTCTGCAATGGTATTAGATCTTCGGCGTGCTGAAGATAGCTTTTCTTCCTCGTTAGTTTTGCTATGCTCTTCATATAAAATCAAAATCCTATTAAGATCGGAACACTATATCATATAGCTGCCATAGGAACGATCGGTCCAAAATTAAGTTTTTGTATGAAAAAACATTTTATTTTTCAAGATATCTTGACCACACTCGGCATTTATTAGCTTTACTATGCTCCTCATATAAAAGCAAAATCATATTAAGATCGGACCACTACATCATAAAGCTGCCTTAGGAACGATCGGTCGAAAATTAAGTTGTCGTACAAAAAAACAATTTGTTTATCACGATATCTTGCCCAAACTCGGCATTAACTATTTTCCCTGTGCTTCTTAGATACGGACGAAGCACTATAAGCATTATGAAAAGGTTGGGTCTGCAAGGGAATTAGGTCTTCGACGTGCCGAAGATAGCCTTTCTTCCTCAATAGTTTTACTGTGCCGAAGATAGCCTTTCTTCCTCAATAGTTTTACTGTTCTCTTCATATAAATGCAAAATCGCATTAAGGTCGGTACACTATATCATATAGCTGCCACAGGAACGATCGGTCTAAAACTAGGTTTTTGATTAAAATCCTTTTTTGTTTTTCAAGATATCTTGCCCAAACTCGACATTAACTATTTACCCTCTGCTCCTTAGATACGGGCAAAGCACTATAAGCATTATGAACGGGTTGGGTCTGGAAGGGTATTAGATCTTCGGCGTGCCGAAGATAGCCATTCTTCCTCGTTAGTTTTACTATGCTCTTCATATAAATGAAAAATCCTATTAAGGTCGGACCACTATATCATATAGCTGCCGTAGGAAAGACCGGTCGAAAATTAACTTTTTGTATGAAAAAACGTTTTATTTTTCAAGATGTCTTGACCAAACTCGGCATTTACTAGCTTAACTATGCTCCTCATATATATGCAAAATACTATTAAGATCGGACCACTATATCATATAGCTGCCGTAGGAACGATGGGTCGAAAATTAAGTTGTCGTACAAAAAAAAAATTTGTTTAGCAAGATATCTTGCCCAAACTCTGCATTACCTTTTTTCCCTGTGCTTCTTAGATACGGGCAAAGCTCTATAATCATTATGAAAAGGTTGGGTCTGCAAGGGAATTAGGTCTTCGGCGTGCCGAAGATAGCCTTTCTTCCTCGTTAGTTTTACTATGCTCTTCATATAAATGCAAAATCGCATTAAGGTCGGTACACTATATCATATATCTGCCATAGGAACGATCGGTCCAAAAATTAAGTTTTTGTATGAAAAAACATTTTGTTTTTCAAGATATCTTGACCAAACTCGGCATTTATTAGCTTTACTATGCGCATCATATATATGCACAATCCTATTAAGTTCGGAACACTACATCATAAAGCTGCCTTAGGAACGATCGTTCGAAAATTAAGTTGTACAAAAAAACAATTTGTTTATCAAGATATCTTGCCCAAACTCGGCATTAACTATTTTCCCTTTGCTTCTTAGATACGGACAAAGCACTATAAGCATTATAAAAAGGTTGAGTCTGCAAGGGTATTAGATCTTCGGCGTGCTGAAGATAGCTTTTCTTCCTCGTTAGTTTTGCTATGCTCTTCATATAAAATCAAAATCCTATTAAGATCGGAACACTATATCATATAGCTGCCATAGGAACGATCGGTCCAAAATTAAGTTTTTGTATGAAAAAACATTTTGTTTTTCAAGATATCTTGACCAAACTCGGCATTTATTAGCTTTACTATGCGCATCATATATATGCAAAATCCTACTAAGATCAGACCACTATATCATATAGCTGCCTTAGGAACGATCGGTCGAAAATTAAGTTGTCGTACAAAAAAAAAATTTGTTTATCAAGACTTCTTGACCAAACTCGGCATTAACTATCCTGTGCTCCTTAGATACGGACAAAGCACTATAAGCATTATGAAAAGGTTGGGTCTGCAAGGGTATTAGATGTTCGGCGTGCCGAAGATAGCCTTTCTTCCTCGTTAGTCTTACTATGCTCTTCAATAAATGCAAAATCCTATTAAGATCGGACGACTATATCATATATCTGCCATAGGAACGATCGGTCGAAAATTAAGTTGTCGTACAAAAAAACAATTTGTTTATCAAGATATCTTGCCCAAACTCGGCATTAACTATTTTCCTTTTGCTTCTTAGATACGGACAAAGCACTATAAGCATTATAAAAAGGTTGGGTCTGCAAGGGTATTAGATCTTCGGCGTGCTGAAGATAGCTTTTCTTCCTCGTTAGTTTTGCTATGCTCTTCATATAAAATCAAAATCCTATTAAGATCGGAACACTATATCATATAGCTGCCATAGGAACGATCGGTCCAAAATTAAGTTTTTGTATGAAAAAACATTTTGTTTTTCAAGATATCTTGACCAAACTCGGCATTTATTAGCTTTACTATGCGCATCATATATATGCACAATCCTATTAAGATCGGAACACTACAACATAAAGCTCCCTTAGGAACGATCGGTCGAAAATTAAGTTGTCGTACAAAAAAACAATTTGATTATCAAGATATCTTGCCCAAATTCGGCATTAACTATTTTCCCTGTGCTCCTTAGATACGGGCAAAGCACTATAAGCATTATGAAATGGTTGGGTCTGTAAGGGTATTAGATCTTCGGCGATCTTCATATAAATGCAAAATCCTATTAAGGTCGGTACACTATATCATATAGCTGCCGTAGGAACGATCGGTCGAATATTAACTTTTTGTATAAAAAAAGAGTTTATTTTTTGAGATATCTTGACCAAATTCAACATTTTTTAGTTTTACTATACTCCTCATATCCATGCAAAATACTATTAACATCGGACCACTATATCATATACCTGCCATAGGAACGATCTGTCGAAAATTAAGTTTTTGTATGAAAAACATTTTGTTTTTCAAGATATCTTGACCAAAATCGGCATTTCTTAGCTTAACTATGCTTCTCATATGTATGCAAAATCCTAATAAGATCGAACCACTATATCATATAGCTGCCATAGGAAC
Source organism: Drosophila novamexicana (assembly GCF_003285875.2). NCBI lineage: Eukaryota > Metazoa > Arthropoda > Insecta > Diptera > Drosophilidae > Drosophila > Drosophila novamexicana. The sequence goes on along the minus strand of NW_020824999.1, from coordinate 43,258 downwards.
GATCTGGTGAAGAGTAGATTAATGTATAAAAAACATTTTATTTTTCAAGATATCTTGACCAAACTCGGCATTTATTAGCTTCACTATGCTTCTCATATATATGCAAAATCCTAATAAGATCGGAACACTATATCATAAAGCTGCCTTAGGAACGATCGGTCGAAAATTAAGTTGTCGTACAAAAAAAAAATTTGTTTATCAAGATATCCTGCCCAAACTTGGCATTAACTATTTTCCCTGTGCTTTTTAGATACGGACAAAGCACTATAAGCATTATGAAAAGGTTGGGTCTGCAAGGGTATTAGATCTTCGGCGTGCCGAAGATAGCCTTTTTTCCTCGTTAGGTTTGCTATGCTCTTCATATAAAATCAAAATCCTATTAAGATCGGAACACTATATCATATAGCTGCCATAGGAACGATCGCTCGAAAATTAAGTTTTTATATGAAAAGCATTTTGTTTATCAAGATATCTTGACCAAACTCGGCATTTATTAGCTCTACTATGCTTCTCATATATATGCAAAATCCTTTTAAGATCGGACCACAATATCATATAGCTGCCTTAGGAACGATCGGTCGAAAATTAAGTTGTCGTACAAAAAAAAAATTTGTTTATCAAGATATCTTGCCCAAACTCGGCATTAACTATTTTTCTGTGCTTCTTAGATACGGACAAAGCACTATAAGCATTATGAAAAGGTTGGGTCTGCAAGGGTATTAGATCTTCGGCGTGCCGAAGATAGCCTTTTTTCCTCGTTAGGTTTGCTATGCTCTTCATATAAAATCAAAATCCTATTAAGATCGGAACACTATATCATATAGCTGCCATAGGAACGATCGATCGAAAATTAAGTTTTTATATGAAAAAACATTTTGTTTATCAAGATATCTTGACCAAACTCGGCATTTATTAGCTTTACTATGCTCCTCATATATATGCAAAATCCTTTTAAGATCGGACCCCAATATCATATAGCTGCCTTAGGAACGATCGGTCGAAAATTAAGTTGTCGTACAAAAAAAAAAATTTGTTTATCAAGATATCTTGCCCAAACTCGGCATTTATTAGCTATACTATGCTCCTCATATATATGCAAAATCATATTAAGATCGGACCACAATATCATATAGCTGCCGTAGGAACGATCGGTCGAAAATTAACTTTTTGTATGAAAAAACATTTTATTTTTCAAGATATCTTGACCAAACTCGGCATTTATTAGCTTTACTATGCTCCTCATATATATGCAAAATCCTTATAAGATCAGACCACTAAATCATATAGCTGCCTTAGGAACGATTGGTCGAAAATTAAGTTGTCGAAAAAAAAATTTGTTTAGCAAGATATCTTGCCCAAACTCGGCAATAACTATTTTCCCTGTGCTTCTTAGATACGGACAAAGCACTATAAGCATTATGAAAAGGTTGGGTCTGCAAGGGAATTAGATCTTCGGCGTGCCTTTCTTCCTCTTTAGTTTTACTATGCTCTTCATATAAATGCAAAATCCCATTAAGGTCGGTACTCTATATCATATAGCTGCCACATGAACGATCGGTCTAAAACTAGGTTTTTGATTAAAATCCTGTTTTGTTTTTCAAGATATCTTGCCCAAACTCGACATTAACTATTTACCCTGTGTTCCTTAGATACGGGCAAAGCACTATAAGCATTATGAACGGGTTGGGTCTGCAAGGGTATTAGCTTTGTAGCTGTTAACGAATAACAGTATAAGTATATATGTATATCCATAGGCTAAGCGAACATTATAACAAGTGAATAAATTCATTCTGAATCTGACCAACAAGCGAACCACATATGTTAACTTCCTACATCGCGACCGTGACTAAGGTCAAGTCAGACCTGGACATGGAAAAGCAGCAACGGCAGTAACAACAACAACAGCAGGAACAACATAATGCAAAGAAGAAGAAAAAGAGAGCTCCTAGCAGAATCGCCAAAATAAAAAAAAAAAAAATAAAAAACGCAGTGAGTAGAGTGTGATGAGTGCAGAGCGTTTGGCCCGTACAGCCATTCGAAACAATAGATAGGAAATATACAGATTGTAAAAAAAAAAAATTTTTTAAAGATGCGTTTTAAGCAGAAAACAAACAAGCAATACAAAACCCGACTTGTAAAACAATAAAAGCATCAAATTCAATAATTATAGTAATAAAACCTCAAATGTGCGATACAAACAACAACTTGTCTTGTAAAAGTTAACGAAAACAAATTTAACATTACGCATTTGCAAATTTTTTTTTTTAAGATAATTCCTTTTTAATTTTATGTATGATCCCATACAATATATGAATATAATATATATTAATATCATAAAGAGGAAATTAAAAAGTTATAATTCGTTCAGTTTGTCTCATTAGGTAATTCAACATTTAATCAAGAATTAGCATGATTAAGGACAAGATTAACAAGGTATATAACGATTATACAGACTTTCGTATGCGAGCCATACAAATTTTGCAAAGGCATGAGTTCGAATACGAATATATAGAAACATTCGGCACAGTGACAAGTCCACTCTATTCATGTTCTAAAATAGAGAGCGGAATAATCTTGTCTACACTACCCTACGTCAAAATAAAAACAATTATTGACGAGCATCCGATTCTAGGGCAGACAACAATTGTCTTAGTACGTCTGCATAGGTAGTAGTCAAACCAAAAAGCAAGAATATTTATATAGGAATATGGGGGGAAAAGAATCAAAGGCAGATGATAACACTGCCAATGTAGTTAACGTAGTAGAAGTCGTAGACACCACTCCCCATGTGCAGTTAACAAACATACTGCTAATAATACTCATTGTAATAGCTTCAGTAGACATCCTTCTGAAGATTTATCTTCTTCATAAAAAATCACTGAGGAAGCGTTACATGAGTCGAGCCAACGACTTAGACAAGGTCTAAGCCACTGCTTAAATAAAATATTTAAGTAGCGGAAGCTTACATGGACTGGTCCCAAATAGTAGAAAAGATAAAGCGGCATAGGGAAAATTTCGATAAATCATACAAGTGCCTTAATAAAAGCACACCAGTTTTAAGACCCACCATAATTAAACATACTGAGATCCTTGTATATGAGTACAATGAAATCAGGAGTATAGTTACCGAGTGTCAAAATAAACTGACAAGTTTACACAGAGTCCAAACTTCAGACGTTTTACAGCGTCTAAGGGATAATCTGGTAAACTTAAATAAAAAGTATGATCTCCAGCTTTATCTACCATCGGTGTTAAATACACCAGTAACATTTGATAAGTCACTACTGACAAACGACCAAATAGAAGATACAAAATTAGTAAACATGGCACAAACAGTTGTAGAATTTATCAAGCTAGCCACATCTCTAATACCAGAGTTTGACGGTAAGCCGGAAAATCTACAAAGTTTTCTAGATTCTCTGAATCTATTAGAAACCTTAAAAGGCACACATGAGCTAACGGCCATAAGCCTTATAAAAACAAAACTAAAAGGCCATGCAAGAAATTAAATAAGTAATGAGCAGACAATTGCTGCAATCATTACGCAACTGTCAAATGCAGTAAAAGGAGAATCGGTAGAAGTTGTATCTGCCAAGCTACTTAATCTGCAACAGAAAAACAAAACGGCTAACCAATACACCCAAGAGGTGGAAAAACTGACAAAGGCCCTTGAAGGCGCCTATATCAGTGAAGGTCTAAGCCAATCACTTGCAAACAAATACAGCACTACAACAGCTGTAAAAGCTATGACCCAAAATTGTTCGATTGATAAGGTAAAACTTATCATGCAGGCAGGCACATTCACAAATATGAATGATGCCGTATCCAAATTTATCAATAGCTGCACGGAGATAACAGGTCAAAGTAACACTGTCCTGTATTATCGACGAGGTGCAAGCAATAATAATAGAGGAGGCCGAGGTTATAATCGTGGCAGAAATTACAACCACAACAACTATAACCGAGGCAGTAACAACAATAACAATAATTACAATAACCGTGGAGGAAGACGAGGCCAAAATAGAGGAAGAGGCCGAGGTAACTCCAACCAAGGTTATAATAGTAACCATGTGAGAATGGCGCAAAATACGCCAGAAAACTCTCAGAACCCTTTAGGAAACAACCAGTAAATGTAAAAGTTCATTCCATCAATTACAGTCTTAATATATTTGTTACTTTTTATAATCATTCAACTGAAAATAAACTCACATTCCTAATAGATACTGGTGCAGATATCTCACTTTTAAAAATAAATTCAGACAATTTCAAAATTCGAGAAGAAAAAATTATAAACATCCAAGGCATAGGCCAAGGTGTAATAAAATCTCAAGGAACAACTTCAATAGAACTTCAATCCACAAAATATATTATTCCACACGAATTTCATTTAGTAGATTCCGATTTTTCAATACCGTGTGATGGAATAATAGGCATTGATTTTATTAAAAAATTCAATTGTCAATTAGATTTCAAACCAAGTGAAGACTGGTTTATAATTAGACCTCAAAACTTAAATTATCCAATTCATGTTCCGATAACATATAGTGCTGGCAACAACACAGTTCTCTTGCCAGCCACATCCCAAGTAATTCGAAAAATAGACATTAATACAGTAAATGATTACATATTTGTTCCTAATCAAGAAATACATAATGGAATTTTTGTTGCAAATACAATAGCAGCATTCAAACATGTATACATTCGCCTTCTAAACACAACTAATTTCGACCAATTGGTCAAAGTAAACAAAATCCAATATGAAAATTTAAAAGATTACGACATTCATAGCACTACTCCAGAAAATAGAAGCGAACAAGTACTTTCAAAATTAAATAAAAATTTTCCAGAACAATTCAAAAGTCAACTAACAGAATTATGCACCAAGTATAGTGATGTGTTCGGACTGGAAACCGAACCAATAGCGACAAATAATTTCTATAAACAAACATTAAGACTTAAAGATGATGAACCCATTTATATTAAAAACTACAGAAGCCCGCATAGCCACGTTAAAGAAATTCAAAAACAAGTAGGGAAATTAATAAACGACAAAATCGTAGAACCGCGTGTATCCGAGTATAACAGCCCACTCTTGTTGGTTCCGAAAAAATCATTACCAAATTCGGAAGAAAAGAAATGGCGATTAGTAATTGACTATCGCCAAATCAACAAAAAACTACTTTCTGATAAATTCCCGCTCCCCAGAATTGATGATATTCTTCCAACTGGGCAGAGCTAAATACTTTTCATGCCTTGACTTAATGTCAGGTTTCCACCAAATTGAACTTGAAGAAAATTCAAGAAATATAACATCTTTTTCAACGAGCAATGGCTCATATCGCTTCACGCGATTACCATTCGGTCTTAAAATAGCACCAAATTCATTTCAGAGAATGATGACTATAGCATTCCCGGGTTTAGAACTCTCTCTGGCATTCCTTTATATGGATGACTTAATGGTGATAGGATGTTCCGAAAAACACATGATTAAAAACTTAACTGATGTTTTTAATGTATGTAGGAAATATAACCTAAAGTTGCATCCAGAAAAATGTTCATTTTTCATGCATGAAGTGACATTTTTAGGTCACAAATGTACTGACAAAGGAGTATTGCCAGATGACAAGAAGTTTGACGTCATCAAAAATTATCCTGTCCCTCATGATGCGGACAGCGCGAGACGATTTGTAGCATTCTGCAATTATTATCGTCGATTTATAAAAAACTTCGCCGATTATTCACGGCACATAACTAGATTATGTAAAAAGAATGTTCCTTTTGAATGGTCAAGTGAAAATGGTCAAGCCAAAACGCATTCCAATACCTTAAAGAAAAGCTTATGCACCCCACATTATTACAATATCCTGATTTTCGCAAAGAATTTTGCATTATAACAGATGCAAGTAAACAAGCTTGCGGAGCAGTTCTAACTCAGAACCGTGATGGAATTCAGCTCCCAATAGCTTATGCATCTCGTTCATTTACAAAAGGGGAAAGCAATAAGAGCACAACAGAACAAGAGTTAGCGGCAATTCATTGGGCAATTACTCATTTTAGACCATATATTTATGGCAAACATTTTACTATTAAAACGGATCACAGACCATTGACATATCTTTTTTCTATGACTAATCCCAGTTCTAAATTAACTCGCATGCGGCTAGAGCTTGAAGAATACGACTTCACAGTAGAATACCTAAAGGGGAAAGATAATTTCGTAGCAGACACACTTTCGCGTATTAATATAAAGGAACTCAAAGATATGCAACATAAAGTCCTGAAAGTCACTACCAGGCGACAAAGTACACAAAATAAAAACTGTACAGTAGAAAATTATGAACTTCTGCCAAGGCAAAGTCATAAAAATGTATCCAAGCCCAACGTACATGAAGTCATTACAAATGATGAATTACGACAAGTAGTGACCTTGCGCATAACAGAATCTAAATGTTTATTTAAACATGGAAATAAAATTATCGCAAGAATTGAAGTTAGCGATTTATATACCAATGGAATTCTCGACCTAGGTCAGTTCTTCCAAAGGCTCGAAAAAGAGACCGGTATATTAAAAATCATCAAAGTGGCACCGAGCGAAAAGATCTTTGAATCAGTTTCAATAGATTCTTTTAAAAATATGGGCAATGAAATATTAAAATCTTTAAGAGTAGCGCTACTCCAGCCGGTGACCCAAATAAAAGATGAAAAAGAGATACAACAAATATTGTCTACATACCATGACGACCCAATTCAAGGAGGTCATAGCGGCATAACAAGAACGTTAGCGAAAATAAAAAGACACTACTACTGGAAAAATATGACACGTCATATAAAAGAGTACGTACGTAGATGTCAAAAATGACAAATGTCTAAAACAAAGACGCACACAAAAACTCCTCTGACTCTCACCGAAACACCTGTGAATGCTTTCGATATAGTGATATTGGATACTGTTGGTCCGCTACCCAAATCGGAAAATGGTAATGAATACATAGTCACATTAATATGCGACCTTACAAAATATTTAGTAGCCATTCCAATAAAAAGCAAAAGCGCAAATAATGTCGCAAAAGCTATATTCGAAAATTTCATACCCAAGTTTGGTCCAATGAAGACGTTCATCTCGGACATGGGAACAGAGTATAAAAACCAGATTTTAACTGACTTATGCAAGTATTTGAAGATCAAGAATCTCACCTCAACTGCATATCATCATCAAACATTAGGGACAATAGAACGAAGTCATCGAACTTTTAATGAATACATTCGTTCATACATCTCTGCAGACAAATCTGATTGGGATGTCTGGGTTCAATATTTCACTTATTGCTTCAACACGACACCATCAGCAACGCATGAGTATTGTCCATACGAACTAGTATTTGGCAGACTACCGAAACAGTTCATAGATTTAAACAAAACTAATTACATAGATCCTATTTATAATTTAGATGACTATTCTAAGGAAATAAAGTTTAGATTAGAAATAGCATACAAAAGAGCTAGAATTATGTTAGAAAAAGCTAAAGCTTATAGGAAATTAGCATATGACGGAAAAACAAAAAACTTTGAATTAAAAGTAGGAGATAAAGTACTTATAAGAAACGAAACAGGGCACAAATTAGAACCAGCATACTTAGGACCATATATAGTAGAGAAAATAGAAGATAATGACAACATTTTTATTAAAGATAGTAAAGATGAAAAACAAAAAGTTCATAAGAATAGAATAAAAATTTTTAATTCTTAATAAAATAAAATAAAAATATATGACGGCCTGATCAACCGAATGAAAAAAAAAAATTTTTTTACAAATAAACGAATTATAAATTTTTATACCTTAAATAATTTTGTATTTTTATACTCCAACATTTAACATTTCTTATTATATATAAAAAAAAAAAAAATTTTTTTGCAAATAAACGAAATATTACAATAAAACGTATCTTGAAACAAAATTTTTATAACTTTAATAAAAAAAAAAATGACAACAACATGACAAAAAGAAAACCCACAATAATTAAGTTCATTTAATAACTACACATTCATAATGTTACGTTATTTCTCTAAAAAGGGAGGTGTAGTGCGTATATGCCCTTACAGAATACCCCGTACTTAAATATAAAGTATGCAGCACTTTGTTGCATACAATAACAATAATATAGTAAACGAACCCAGAGCCACATTATGTATTGGCTCGGTCTCATATTACGCAGCGCGGTTCACTAGCCTCACTAGCTGACCGTTTATGCTTATGCTGCATATCCCACGCTCCGTCTGAGCGCATTCCGTGAGCAATATATATGCTCACTGATACAGGCATATGCGAGCTACTCACTCTCCCTCTCTTTGTAGCTGTTAACGAATAACAGCATAAGTATATATGTATATCCATAGGCTAAGCGAACATTATAACAAGTGAATAAATTCATTCTGAATCTGACCAACAAGCGAACCACATATGTTAACTTCCTACAACACTATATCATATAACTGCCATGGGAACAATTGATCGAAAAGAAAGTTTTTATATGAAAAAACATTTTGTTTTTCAAGATATCTTGACCAAACTCGGCATTTATTAGTTTTACTATGCTCCTCATTTATATGCAAAATCCTATTAAGATCAGACCACTATATCATATAGATGCATTAGGAACGGTCGGTCGAAAATTAAGTTGAAAAAAAAAATTTGTTTATCAAGATATCTTGCTCAAACTCGGCATTAACTATTTTCCCTGTGCTTCTTAGATACGGACAAAGCACTATAAGCATTATGAAAAGGTTGGGTCTGCAAGGGTATTAGATCTTCGGCGAGCCGAAGATAGCCTTTCTTCCTCGTTAGTTTTGCTATGCTCTTCAAATAAATGCAAAAATTAAGGACTATATCATATAGCTGCCACAGGAACGATCGGTCTAAAACTAGGTTTTTGATTAAAAACCTTTATTGTTTTTCAAGATATCTTGACCAAACTCGGCATTTATTAGTTTTACTTTACTCCTCATATATATGCAAAATCCTAATATGATCGGACCACTACATCATAAAGCTGCCTTAAGAACGATCGGTCGAAAATTAAGTTGTTGTGTGAAAAAACATTGTTTTTCAAGATATATTGCCCAAACTCGGCATTAACTATTTTCCCTGTGCTCCTTAGATACGGGCAAAGCACTATAAGCATTATGAAAAGGTTGGGTCTGCAAGGGTATTAGATCTTCGGCGTGCCGAAGTCCTTTCTTCCTCGTTAGTTTTACTATGCTCTTCAATAAATGCAAAATCCTATTAAGATCGGACGACTATATCATATACCTGCCATAGGAACGATCGGTCGAAAATTAAGTTTTTGTATTAAACACATTTTGTTTATCAAGATATCTAGACCAAACTCGGCATTTATTAGCTTTACTATGCTCATCATATATATGCACAATCCTATTAAGATCGGAACACTATATCAAATAGCTGCCTTTGTAAACGATCGGTAGAACATTAACTTTTTGTATGAAAAAAGATTTCTTGATAAAACTCGACATTTTTTAGTTTTACTATACTCCTCATATCCATGCAAAATACTATTAAGATGGGACCACTATATCATATAGCTGCCGTAGGAACGATCGGTCGAAAATTAACTTTTTATATGAAACAACATTTTATTTTTCAAGATATCTTGACCAAACTCGGCATTTATTAGCTTTACTATGCTTCTCATATATATGCAAAATCCTAATAAGATCAGACCACTATATCACATAGCTGCCTTAGGAATAATCGGTCGAAAATTAAGTTGTCGTACAAAAAAAAAATTTGTTTATCAAGATATCTTGACCAAACTCGGCATTAACTATTTTCCTGTGCTCCTTAGATACGGACAAAGCACTATAAGCATTATAAAAACGTTGGGTCTGCAAGGGTATTAGATCTTCGGCGTGCCGAAGATAGCCTTTCTTCCTCGTTAGGTTTACTATGCTTTTCAATAAATGCAAAATCCTATTAAGATCGGACGACTATATCATATACCTGCCATAGGAACGATCGGTCCAAAATTAAGTTTTTATATGAAAAAACATTTTGTTTATCAAGATATCTAGACCAAACTCGGCATTTATTAGCTTTACTATGCGCATCATATATATGCACAATCCTATTAAGATCGGAACACTATATCATAAAGCTGCCTTAGGAACGATCGGTCGAAAATTAAGTTGTCGTACAAAAAAACAATTTGTTTATCAAGATATCTTGCCCAAACTCGGCATTTACTACTTTCCCTTTGCTTCTTAGATACGGACAAAGCACTATAAGCATTATAAAAACGTTGGGTCTGAAAGGGTATTAGATCTTCGGCGTGCTGAAGAAAGCTTTTCTTCCTTGTTAGTTTTGCTATGCTCCTCATATAAAATCAAAATCCTATTAAGATCGGAACTCTCTATCATATAGCTGCCATAGAAACGATCGGTCGAAAATTAAGTTTTTGTATGAAAAACATTTTGTTTTTCAAGATATCTTGACCAAAATCGGCATTTATTAGCTTTACTATGCTTCTCATATATATGCAAAATCCTAATAAGATCGAACCACTATATCATATAGCTGCCATAGGAGCGATCTGGTGAAGAGAGATTAATGTATAAAAAACATTTTATTTTTCAAGATATCTTGACCAAACTCGGCATTTATTAGCTTTACTATGCTCCTCATATATATGCACAATCCTATTAAGATCGGAACCCTATATCATAAAGCTGCCTTAGGAACGATCGGTCGAATATTAACTTTTTGTATGAAAAAAGATTTTATTTTTCGAGATATCTTGACAAAATTCGACATTTTTTAGTTTTACTATACTCCTCATATAGCTGCCGTAGGAACGATGGGTGGAAAATTAAGTTGTCGTACAAAAAAAAAATTTGTTTAGCAAGATATCTTGCCCAAACTCGGCATTAACTATTTTCCCTGTGCTTCTTAGATACGGGCAAAGCACTATAAGCATTATGAAATGGTTGGGTCTGTAAGGCTATTAGATCTTCGGCGTGCCGAAGATAGCCTTTCTTCCTCGTTAGTTTTACTATGCTCTTTATATAAATGCAAAATCCTATTAAGGTGGGTACACTATATCATATAGCTGCCGTAGGAACGATCGGTCGAATATTAACTTTTTGTATGAAAAAAGATTTTATTTTTCGAGATATCTTGACCAAATTCAACATTTTTTAGTTTAACTATACTCCTCATATCCATGCAAAATACTATTAACATCGGACCACTATATCATTTTGTTTTTCAAGATATCTTGACCAAACTCGGCATTTATTAGCTTTACTATGCTTCTCATATATATGCAAAATCCTAATAAGATCGGAACACTATATCATAAAGCTGCCTTAGGAACGATCGGTCGAAAATTAAGTTGTCGTACAAAAAAAAAAATTGTTTATCAAGATATCTTGCCCAAACTCGGCATTAACTATTTTCCCTGTGCTTTTTAGATACGGACAAAGCACTATAAGCATTATGAAAAGGTTGGGTCTGCAAGGGTATTAGATCTTCGGCGTGCCGAAGATAGCCTTTTTTCCTCGTTAGGTTTGCTATGCTCTTCATATAAAATCAAAATCCTATTAAGATCGGAACACTATATCATATAGCTGCCATAGGAACGATCGATCGAAAATTAAGTTGTCGTACAAAAAAAAATTTGTTTATCAAGATATCTTGCCCAAACTCGGCATTTATTAGCTATGCTATGCTCCTCATATATATGCAAAATCATATTAAGATCGGACCACAATATCATATAGCTGCCGTAGGAACGATCGGTCGAAAATTAACTTTTTGTATGAAAAAACATTTTATTTTTCAAGATATCTTGACCAAACTCGGCATTTATTAGCTTTACTATGCTCCTCATATATATGCAAAATCCTTATAAGATCAGACCACTATATCATATAGCTGCCTTAGGAACGATTGGTCGAAAATTAAGTTGTCGAAAAAAAAATTTGTTTAGCAAGATATCTTGCCCAAACTCGGCAATAACTATTTTCCCTGTGCTTCTTAGATACGGACAAAGCACTATAAGCATTATGAAAAGGTTGGGTCTGCAAGGGAATTAGATCTTCGGCGTGCCTTTCTTCCTCGTTAGTTTTACTATGCTCTTCATATAAATGCAAAATCCCATTAAGGTCGGTACACTATATCATATAGCTGCCACATGAACGATCGGTCTAAAACTAGGTTTTTGATTAAAATCCTTTTTTGTTTTTCAAGATATCTTGCCCAAACTCGACATTAACTATTTACCCTGTGTTCCTTAGATACGGGCAAAGCACTATAAGCATTATGAACGGGTTGGGTCTGCAAGGGTATTAGATCTTCGGCGTGCGAAGATAGCCATTTTTCCTCGTTAGTTTTACTATGCTCTTCATATAAATGCAAAATCCTATTAAGGTCGGTACACTGTAGTGCGTATATGCCCTTACAGAATACCCCGTACTTAAATATAAAGTATGCAGCACTTTGCTGCATACAATAACAATAATATAGTAAACGAACCCAGAGCCACATTATGTATTGGGCTCGGTCTCATATTACGCAGCGCGGTTCACTAGCCTCACTAGCTGACCGTTTATGCTTATGCTGCATATCCCACGCTCCGTCTGAGCGCATTCCGTGAGCAATATATATGCTCACTAATACAGGCATATGCGAGCTACTCACTCTCCCTCTCGTTGTAGCTGTTAACGAATAACAGCATAAGTATATATGTATATCCATAGGCTAAGCGAACATTATAACAAGTGAATAAATTCATTCTGAATCTGACCAACAAGCGAACCACATATGTTAACTTCCTACATGGCGACCGTGACTAAGGTCAAGCCAGACCTGGACATGGAAAAGCAGCAACGGCAGTAACAACAACAACAGCAGGAACAACATAATGCAAAGAAGAAGAAAAAGAGAGCTCCTAGCAGAATCGCCAAAATAAAAAAAAATAAAAAAAAAAACGCAGTGAGTAGAGTGTGATGAGTGCAGAGCGTTTGGCCCGTACAGCCATTCGAAACAATAGATAGGAAATATACAGATTGTAAAAAAAAAAAATTTTTTAAAGATGCGTTTTAAGCAGAAAACAAACAAGCAAAACAAAACCCGACTTGTAAAACAATAAAAGCATCAAATTCAATAATTATAGTAATAAAACCTCAAATGTGCGATCCTTGTATATGAGTACAATGAAATCAGGAGTATAGTTACCGAGTGTCAAAATAAACTGACAAGTTTACACAGAGTCCAAACTTCAGACGTTTTACAGCGTCTAAGGGATAATCTGGTAAACTTAAATAAAAAGTATGATCTCCAGCTTTATCTACCATCGGTGTTAAATACACCAGTATCATTTGATAAGTCACTACTGACAAACGACCAAATAGAAGATACAAAATTAGTAAACATGGCACAAACAGTTGTATCTCCCAAGCTACTTAATCTGCAACAGAAAAACAAAACGGCTAACCAATACACCCAAGAGGTGGAAAAACTGACAAAGGCCCTTGAAGGCGCCTATATCAGTGAAGGTCTAAGCCAATCACTTGCAAACAAATACAGCACTACAACAGCTGTAAAAGCTATGACCCAAAATTGTTCGATTGATAAGGTAAAACTTATCATGCAGGCAGGCACATTCACAAAGATGAATGATGCCGTATCCAAATTTGTCAATAGCTGCACGGAGATAACAGGTCAAAGTAACACTGTCCTGTATTATCGACGAGGTGCAAGCAATAATAATAGAGGAGGCCGAGGTTATAATCGTGGCAGAAATTACAACCACAACAACTATAACCGAGGCAGTAACAACAATAACAATAATTACAATAACCGTGGAGGAAGACGAGGCCAAAATAGAGGAAGAGGCCGAGGTAACTCCAACCAAGGTTATAATAGTAACCATGTGAGAATGGCGCAAAATACGCCGGAAAACTCTCAGAACCCTTTAGGAAACAACCAGTAAATGTAAAAGTTCATTCCATCAATTACAGTCTTAATATATTTGTCACTTTTTATAATCATTCAACTGAAAATAAACTCACATTCCTAATAGATACTGGTGCAGATATCTCACTTTTAAAAATAAATTCAGACAATTTCAAAATTCGAGAAGAAAAAATTATAAACATCCAAGGCATAGGCCAAGGTGTAATAAAATCTCAAGGAACAACTTCAATAGAACTTCAATCCACAAAATATATTATTCCACACGAATTTCATTTAGTAGATTCCGATTTTTCAATACCGTGTGATGGAATAATAGGCATTGATTTTATTAAAAAATTCAATTGTCAATTAGATTTCAAACCAAGTGAAGACTGGTTTATAATTAGACCTCAAAACTTAAATTATCCAATTCATGTTCCGATAACATATAGTGCTGGCAACAACACAGTTCTCTTGCCAGCCACATCCCAAGTAATTCGAAAAATAGACATTAATACAGTAAATGATTACATATTTGTTCCTAATCAAGAAATACATAATAGAATTTTTGTTGCAAATACAATAGCAGCATCCAAACATGTATACATTCGCCTTCTAAACACAACTAATTTCGACCAATTGGTCAAAGTAAACAAAATCCAATATGAAAATTTAAAAGATTACGACATTCATAGCACTACTCCAGAAAATAGAAGCGAACAAGTACTTTCAAAATTAAATAAAAATTTTCCAGAACAATTCAAAAGTCAACTAACAGAATTATGCACCAAGTATAGTGATGTGTTCGGACTGGAAACCGAACCAATAGCGACAAATACTTTCTATAAACAAACATTAAGACTTAAAGATGATGAACCCATTTATATTAAAAACTACAGAAGCCCGCATAGCCACGTTAAAGAAATTCAAAAACAAGTAGGGAAATTAATAAACGACAAAATCGTAGAACCGTCTGTATCCGAGTATAACAGCCCACTCTTGTTAGTTCCGAAAAAATCATTACCAAATTCGGAAGAAAAGAAATGGCGATTAGTAATTGACTATCGCCAAATCAACAAAAAACTACTTTCTGATAAATTCCCGCTCCCCAGAATTGATGATATTCTAGACCAACTGGGCAGAGCTAAATACTTTTCATGCCTTGACTTAATGTCAGGTTTCCACCAAATTGAACTTGAAGAAAATTCAAGAAATATAACATCTTTTTCAACGAGCAATGGCTCATATCGCTTCACGCGATTACCATTCGGTCTTAAAATAGCACCAAATTCATTTCAGAGAATGATGACTATAGCATTCTCGGGTTTAGAACTCTCTCTGGCATTCCTTTATATGGATGACTTAATGGTGATAGGATGTTCCGAAAAACACATGATTAAAAACTTAACTGATGTTTTTAATGTATGTAGGAAATATAACCTAAAGTTGCATCCAGAAAAATGTTCATTTTTCATGCATGAAGTGACATTTTTAGGTCACAAATGTACTGACAAAGGAGTATTGCCAGATGACAAGAAGTTTGACGTCATCAAAAATTATCCTGTCCCTCATGATGCGGACAGCGCGAGACGATTTGTAGCATTCTGCAATTATTATCGTCGATTTATAAAAAACTTCGCCGATTATTCACGGCATATAACTAGATTATGTAAAAAGAATGTTCCTTTTGAATGGTCAAGTGAATGCCAAAACGCATTCCAATACCTTAAAGGAAAGCTTATGCACCCCACATTATTACAATATCCTGATTTTCGCAAAGAATTTTGCATTATAACAGATGCAAGTAAACAAGCTTGCGGAGCAGTTCTAACTCAGAACCGTGATGGAATTCAGCTCCCAATAGCTTATGCATCTCGTTCATTTTCAAAAGGGGAAAGCAATAAGAGCACAACAGAACAAGAGTTAGCGGCAATTCATTGGGCAATTACCCATTTTAGACCATATATTTATGGCAAACATTTTACTATTAAAACGGATCACAGACCATTGACATATCTTTTTTCTATGACTAATCCCAGTTCTAAATTAACTCGCATGCGGCTAGAGCTTGAAGAATACGACTTCACAGTAGAATACCTAAAGGGGAAAGATAATTTCGTAGCAGACACACTTTCGCGTATTAATATAAAGGAACTCAAAGATATGCAACATAAAGTCCTGAAAGTCACTACCAGGCGACAAAGTAGACAAAATAAAAACTGTACAGTAGAAAATTATGAACTTCTGCCAAGGCAAAGTCATAAAAATGTATCCAAGCCCAACGTACATGAAGTCATTACAAATGATGAATTACGAAAAGTAGTGACCTTGCGCATAACAGAATCTAAATGTTTATTTAAACATGGAAATAAAATTATCGCAAGAATTGAAGTTAGCGATTTATATACCAATGGAATTCTCGACCTAGGTCAGCTCTTCCAAAGGCTCGAAAAAGAGACCGGTATATTAAAAATCAGTCAACTCAAAGTGGCACCGAGCGAAAAGATCTTTGAATCAGTTTCAATAGATTCTTTTAAAAATATGGGCAATGAAATATTAAAATCTTTAAGAGTAGCGCTACTCCAGCCGGTGACCCAAATAAAAGATGAAAAAGAGATACAACAAATATTGTCTACGTACCATGACGACCCAATTCAAGGAGGTCATAGCGGCATAACAAGAACGTTAGCGAAAATAAAAAGACACTACTACTGGAAAAATATGACACGTCATATAAAAGAGTACGTACGTAGATGTCAAAAATGCCAAATGTCTAAAACAAAGACGCACACAAAAACTCCTCTGACTCTAACCGAAACACCTGTGAATGCTTTCGATATAGTGATAGTGGATACTGTTGGTCCGCTACCCAAATCGGAAAATGATAATGAATACATAGTCACATTA
Source organism: Drosophila novamexicana (assembly GCF_003285875.2). Classification (NCBI taxonomy): domain Eukaryota; kingdom Metazoa; phylum Arthropoda; class Insecta; order Diptera; family Drosophilidae; genus Drosophila; species Drosophila novamexicana. The sequence continues at coordinate 26,379 of NW_020824999.1, read as the reverse complement.
ATATGCGACCTTACAAAATATTTAGTAGCCATTCCAATAAAAAGCAAAAGCGCAAATAATGTCGCAAAAGCTATATTCGAAAATTTCATACCCAAGTTTGGTCCAATGAAGACGTTCATCTCGGACATGGGAACAGAGTATAAAAACCAGATTTTAACTGACTTATGCAAGTATTTGAAGATCAAGAATCTCACCTCAACTGCATATCATCATCAAACATTAGGGACAATAGAACGAAGTCATCGAACTTTTAATGAATACATTCGTTCATACATCTCTGCAGACAATTCTGATTGGGATGTCTGGGTTCAATATTTCACTTATTGCTTCAACACGACACCATCAGCAACGCATGAGTATTGTCCATACGAACTAGTATTTGGCAGACTACCGAAACAGTTCATAGATTTAAACAAAACTAATTACATAGATCCTATTTATAATTTAGATGACTATTCTAAGGAAATAAAGTTTAGATTAGAAATAGCATACAAAAGAGCTAGAATTATGTTAGAAAAAGCTAAAGCTTATAGGAAATTAGCATATGACGGAAAAACAAAAAACTTTGAATTAAAAGTAGGAGATAAAGTACTTATAAGAAACGAAACAGGGCACAAATTAGACCCAGCATATTTAGGACCATATATAGTAGAGAAAATAGAAGATAATGACAACATTTTTATTAAAGATAGTAAAGATAAAAAACAAAAAGTTCATAAGAATAGATTAAAAATTTTTATTTCTTAATAAAATAAAATAAAAATATATGACGGCCTGATCAACCGAATGAAAAAAAAAAAATTTTTTTACAAATAAACGAATTATACATTTTTATACCTTAAATAATTTTATATTTTTATACTCCAACATTTAAAATTTCTTATTATATATAAAAAAAAAAATTTTTTTTGCAAATAAACGAAATATTACAATAAAACGTATCTTGAAACAAAATTTTTATAACTTTAATAAAAAAAAAAAATGACAACAACATGACAAAAAGAAAACCCACAATAATTAAGTTCATTTAATAACTACACATTCATAATGTTACGTTATTTCTCTAAAAAGGGAGGTGTAGTGCGTATATGCCCTTACAGAATACCCCGGACTTAAATATAAAGTATGCAGCACTTTGTTGCATACAATAACAATAATATAGTAAACGAACCCAGAGCCACATTATGTATTGGCTCGGTCTCATATTACGCAGCGCGGTTCACTAGCCTCACTAGCTGACCGTTTATGCTTATGCTGCATATCCCACGCTCCGTCTGAGCGCATTCCGTGAGCAATATATATGCTCACTGATACAGGCATATGCGAGCTACTCACTCTCCCTCTCTTTGTAGCTGTTAACGAATAACAGCATAAGTATATATGTATATCCATAGGCTAAGCGAACATTATAACAAGTGAATAAATTCATTCTGAATCTGACAAACAAGCGAACCACATATGTTAACTTCCTACAACACTATATCATATAGCTGCCATGGGAACAATTGATCGAAAAGAAAGTTTTTATATGAAAAAACATTTTGTTTTTCAAGATATCTTGACCAAACTCGGCATTTATTAGTTTTACTATGCTCCTCATTTATATGCAAAATCCTATTAAGATCAGACCACTATATCATATAGATGCATTAGGAACGGTCGGTCGAAAATTAAGTTGTTGTATGAAAAAACATTTTGTTTTTCAAGATATCTTGTCCAAACTCGGCATAAACTATTTTCCCTGTGCTTCTTAGATACGGACAAAGCACTATAAGCATTATGAAAAGGTTGGGTCTGCAAGGGTATTAGATCTTCGGCGTGCCGAAGATAGCCTTTCTTCCTCGTTAGTTTTGCTATGCTCTTCATAAAAATGCAAAATCCTATTCAGATCGCAACACTATATCATATGGCTGCCATAGGAACGATCGGTCGAAAATTAAGTTTTTGTATGAAAAACATTTTGTTTTTCAAGATATCTTGACCAAACACGGCATTCATTAGCTTTACTATGCTCCTCATATCCATGCAAAATACTATTAAGATCGGACACCTATATCATATAGCTGCCTTAGGAACGATCGGCCGAAAATTTACTTTTTGTATGAAAAAACATTTTATTTTTCAAGATATCTTGACCAAACTCGGAATTTATAAGCTTTACTATGCTTCTCATATATATGCAAAATCCTAATAAGATCAGACCACTATATCATAAAGCTGCCCTAGGAATGATCGGTCGAAAATTAAGTTGCCGTACAAAAAAAAAAATTTGTTTATCTTAGATACGGACAAAGCACTATAAGCATTATGAAAAGGTTGGGCATGCAAGGGTATTAGATCTTCGGCGTGCCGAAGATAGCCTTTCTTCCTCGTTAGTTTTGCTATGCTCTTCATATAAATGCTAAATCCCATTAAGGTCGGTACACTATATCATATAGCTGCCACAGGAACGATAGGTCTAAAACTAGGTTTTTGATTAAAAACCTTTTTTGTTTTTCAAGATATCTTGCCCAAACTCGACATTAACTACTTACCCTGTGCTCCTTAGATACGGGCAAAGCACTATAACCATTATGAAAAGGTTGGGTCTGCAAGGGTATTAGATCTTCGGCGTGCCGCAGATAGCCCTTCTGCCTCGTTAGTTTTAATATGCTCCTCATATATAAGCAAAATTCTATTAAGATCGGACTACTATATCAAATAGCTGCTATAGAATCTATCGGTCGAAAATTAAGTTTTTGTATGAAAAACATTTTGTTTTTCAAGATATCTTGACCAAACACGGCATTTATTAGCTTTACTATGCTCCTCATATATATGCAAAATCCTTTTAAGTTCGGACGACTATATCATATACTTGCCATAGGAACGATCGGTTGAATATAAAGTTTTTATATGAAAAAACATTTTGTTTATCAAGATATCTTGACCAAACTCGGTATTTATTAGCTTTACTATGCTCCTCATATTTAAGCAAAATCATATTAAGATCGGACCCCAATATCATATAGCTGCCGTAGGAACGAACGGTCGAAAATTAATTTTTTGTATGAAAATAGATTTTATTTTTCGAGATATCTTGACCAAACTCAACATTTTTTAGTTTTACTATACTCCTCATATCCATGCAAAATCCTATTAAGATCGGACCACTATATCATATAGCTGCCGTAGGAACGATCGGTGGAAAATTAACTTTCTGTATGAAAAAACACTTTATTTTTCAAGATATCTTGACCAAACTCGGCATTTATTAGCTTTACTATGCTCCTCATATATATGCAAAATCCTTTTAAGATCGGACCACTATATAATATAGCTGCCTTAGGAACGATAGGTCGAAAATTAAGTTGTCGTACAAAAAAAAATTTGTTTAGCAAGATATCTTGCCCAAACTCGGCATTAACTATTTTCCCTGTGCTTCTAAGATACGGACGAAGCACTATAAGCATTATGAAAAGGTTGGGTCTGCAAGGGAATTAGGTCTTCGGCGTGCCGAAGATAGCCTTTCTTCCCCGTTAGTTTTGTATGAAAAAACATTTTGTTTTTCAAGATATCTTGCCCAAACTCGGCATTAACTATTTTCCCTGTGCTTCTTAGATACGGACAAAGCACTATAAGCATTATGAAAAGGTTGGGTCTGTAAGGGTATTAGATCTTCGGCGTGCCGAAGATAGCCTTTCTTCCCCGTTAGTTTTGGTATGCTCTTCATATAAATGAAAATTCCCATTAAGGTCGGAACTCTATATCATATGACTGCCATAGGAACGATCGGTCGAAAATTAAGTTATTGTATGAAAAAAACATTTTGTTTTTCAAGATATCTTGACCAAAATCGGCATTTATTAGCTTTTCTATGCTCCTCATATATATGCAAAATCCTAATAAGACCGGACCACTATATCATATAGCTGCCTTAGGAACGATCGGTCGAAAATTAAGTTGTCGTATTAAAAAACAATTTGTTTATCAAGATATCTTGCGCAAACTCGGCATTAACTATTGTCCCTGTGCTTCTTAGATACGGACAAAGCACCATAAGCATTATGAAAAGGTTGGGTCTGCAAGGGTATTAGATCTTCGGCGTGCCGAAGATAGCCTTTCTTCCTCGTTAGTTTTGCTATGCTCTTCATATAAATGCAAAATCCCATTAAGGTCGGTACACTATATCATATAGCTGCCACAGGAACGATCGGTCTAAAACTAGGTTTTTGATTAAAATCCATTTTTGTTTTTCAAGATATCTTGCCCAAACTCGGCATTAACTATTTACCCTGTGCTCCTTAGATACGGGCAAAGCACTATAAGCATTATGAAAGGGTTGGGTCTGCAAGGGTATTAGATCTTCGGCGTGCCGAAGATTGCCTTTCTTCCTCGTTAGTTTTGCTATGCTCTTCATATAAATGCAAAATCCTATTAAGATCGGAACACTATATCATATAACTGCCATAGGAACGATCGGTCGAAAATTTAGTTTTTAAATGAAAAAAACATTTTGTTTTTCAAGATATCTTGACCAAAATCGGCATTTATTAGTTTCTTCCTCGTTAGTTTTGCTATGCTCTTCATATAAATGCAAAATCCTATTAAGGTCGGTACACTATATCATATAGCTGCTACAGGAACGATCGGTCTAAAACTAGGTTTTTGATTAAAAACCTTTTTTGTTTTTCAAGATATCTTGCCCAAACTCGATATTAACTATTTACCCTGAGCTCCTTAGATACGGGCAAAGCACTATAAGCATTATGAAAAGGTTGGATCTGCAAGGGTATTAGATCTTCGGCGTGCCGAAGATAGCCTTTCTGCCTCGTTAGTTTTACTATGCTCCTCATATATAAGCAAAATTCTATTAAAATCGGAACACTATATCATATAGCTGCCATAGGATCTATCGGTCGAAAATTAAGTTTTTGTATGAAAAACATTTTGTTTTTCAAGATATCTTGACCAACCTCGGTATTTATTAGCTTTACTATGCTCCTCATATATAAGCAAAATCATATTAAGATCGGACCACTATATCATATAGCTGCCGTAGGAACGATCGGTCGAAAATTAACTTTTTGTATGAAAAAACATTTTATTTTTCGAGATATCTTGACCAAACTCGACATTTTTTAGTTTTACTATACTCCTCATATCCATGCAAAATCCTATTAAGATCGGACCACTATATCATATAGCTGCCATAAGATCGATCGGTCGAAAATTAAGTTTTTGTATGAAAAACATTTTTTTTTTCAAGATATCTTGACCAAACTCGTCTTTTATTAGCTTTACTATGCTCCTCATATATATGCAAAATCATTTTAAGATCGGACGACTATATCATATACCTGCCCTAGGAACGATCGGTCGAAAATTAAGTTTTTGTATGAAAAAAAATTTTGTTTTTCAAGATATCTTGACCAAACTCGGCATTAACTATTTTCCCTGTGCTTCTTAGATACGGACAAAGCACTATAAGCATTATGAAAAGGTTGGGTCTGCAGGGGTATTAGATCTTCGGCGTGCCGAAGATAGCCTTTCTTCCTCGTTAGTTTTGCTATGCTCTTCATATAAATGCAAAATCCTATTAAGATCGGACGACTATATCATATACCTGCCACAGGAACGATCGGTCTAAAAGTAGGTTTTTGATTAAAAACCTTTTTATTTTTCAAGATATCTTGCCCAAACTCGGCATTAACTATTTACCCTGTGCTCCTTAGATACAGGCAAACCACTATAAGCATTATGAAAGGGTTGGGTCTGCAAGGGTATTAGATCTTCGGCGTGCCGAAGATAGCCTTTCTTCCTCGTTAGTTTTGCTATGCTCTTCATATAAATGCAAAATCCTATTAAGATCGGAACACTATATCATATGGCTGCCATAGGAACGATCGGTCGAAAATTAAGTTATTGTATGAAAAACATTTTGGTTTTCAAGATATTTGACCAAACTCAGGATTTATTAGCTTTACTATGCTCCTCATATATATGCAAAATCCTTTTAAGATCGGACGACTATATCATATACTTTCCATAGGAACGATCGGTCGAAAATTAAGTTTTTGTATGAAAAAAACATTTTGTTTTTCAAGATATCTTGACCAAAATCGGCATTTATAAGTTTTACTTTACTCCTCATATATATGCAAAATCCTAATATGATCGGACCACTATATCATATAGCTGCCATAGGAACGATCTGACGAAAATTAAGTTTTTATATGAAAAAACATTTTGTTTCTCAAGATATCTTGACCAAACTCGGCATTACCTATTTTCCCTGTGTTTCATAGATACTGACAAAGCACTATAAGCATTATGAAAAGGTTGGGTCTGCAGGGGTATTAGATCTTCGGCGTGCCGAAGATAGCCTTTCTTCCTCGTTAGTTTTGCTATGCTCTTCATATAAATGCAAAATCCTATTAAGATCGGACGACTATATCATATACCTGCCATAGGAACGATCGGTCGAAAATTAAGTTTTTGTATGAAAAAACATTTTGTTTTTCAAGATATCTTGACCAACCTCGGTATTTATTAGCTTTACTATGCTCCTCATATATAAGCAAAATCATATTAAGATCGGACCACTATATCATATAGCTGCCGTAGGAACGATCTGACGAAAATTAAGTTTTTATATGAAAAAACATTTTGTTTCTCAAGATATCTTGACCAAACTCGGCATTACCTATTTTCCCTGTGTTTCATAGATACTGACAAAGCACTATAAGCATTATGAAAAGGTTGGGTCTGTAAGGGTATTAGATCTTCGGCGTGCCGAAGATAGCGTTTCTTCCCCGTTAGTTTTGGTATGCTCTTCATATAAATGAAAAATCCCATTAAGGTCGGAACTCTATATCATATGACAGCCATAGGAACGATCGGTCGAAAATTAAGTCATTGTATGAAAAAAACATTTTGTTTTTCAAGATATCTTGACCAAACTCGTCTTTTATTAGCTTTTCTATGCTCCTCATATATATGCAAAATCCTAATAAGACCGGACCACTATATCATATAGCTGCCTTAGGAACGATCGGTCGAAAATTAAGTTGTCGTATTAAAAAACAATTTTTTTATCAAGATATCTTGCCCAAACTCGGCATTAACTATTGTCCCTGTGCTTCTTAGATACGGACAAAGCACTATAAGCATTATGAAAAGGTTGGGTCTGCAAGGGTATTAGATCTTCGGCGTGCCGAAGATAGCCTTTCTTCCTCGTTAGTTTTGCTATGCTCTTCATATAAATGCAAAATCCCATTAAGGTCGGTACACTATATCATATAGCTGCCACAGGAACGATCGGTCTAAAGCTAGGTTTTTGATTAAAATCCATTTTTGTTTTTCAAGATATCTTGCCCAAACTCGGCATTAACTATTTACCCTGTGCTCCTTAGATACGGGCAAAGCACTATAAGCATTATGAAAGGGTTGGGTCTGCAAGGGTATTAGATCTTCGGCGTGCCGAAGATTGCCTTTCTTCCTCGTTAGTTTTGCTATGCTCTTCATATAAATGCAAAATCCTATTAAGATCGGAACACTATATCATATAACTGCCATAGGAACGATCGGTCGAAAATTTAGTTTTTAAATGAAAAAAACATTTTGTTTTTCAAGATATCTTGACCAAAATCGGCATTTATTAGTTTCTTCCTCGTTAGTTTTGCTATGCTCTTCATATAAATGCAAAATCCCATTAAGGTCGGTACACTATATCATATAGCTGCCACATGAACGATCGGTCTAAAACTAGGTTTTTGATTAAAATCCATTTTTGTTTTTCAAGATATCTTGCCCAAACTCGGCATTAACTATTTACCCTGTGCTCCTTAGATACGGGCAAAGCACTATAAGCATTATGAAAGGGTTGGGTCTGCAAGGGTATTAGATCTTCGGCGTGCCGAAGATAGCCTTTCTGCCTCGTTAGTTTTACTATGCTCCTCATATATAAGCAAAATTCTATTAAAATCGGAACACTATATCATATAGCTGCCATAGGATCTATCGGTCGAAAATTAAGTTTTTGTATGAAAAACATTTTGTTTTTCAAGATATCTTGACCAACCTCGGTATTTATTAGCTTTACTATGCTCCTCATATATAAGCAAAATCATATTAAGATCGGACCACTATATCATATAGCTGCCGTAGGAACGATCGGTCGAAAAGTAACTTTTTGTATGAAAAAAAATTTTATTTTTCGAGATATCTTGACCAAACTCGACATTTTTTAGTTTTACTATACTCCTCATATCCATGCAAAATCCTATTAAGATCGGACCACTATATCATATAGCTGCCATAAGATCGATCGGTCGAAAATTAAGTTTTTGTATGAAAAACATTTTGTTTTTCAAGATATCTTTACTATGCTCCTCATATATATGCAAAATCATTTTAAGATCGGACGACTATATCATATACCTGCCCTAGGAACGATCGGTCGAAAATTAAGTTTTTGTATGAAAAAACATTTTGTTTTTCAAGATATCTTGACCAAACTCGGCATTAACTATTTTCCCTGTGTTTCTTAGATACGGACAAAGCACTATAAGCATTATGAAAAGGTTGGGTCTGCAGGGGTATTAGCTCTTCGGCGTGCCGAAGATAGCCTTTCTTCCTCGTTAGTTTTGTTATGCTCTTCATATAAATGCAAAATCCTATTAAGATCGGAACACTATATCATATGGCTGCCATAGGAACGATCGGTCGAAAATTAAGTTATTGTATGAAAAACATTTTGGTTTTCAAGATATTTGACCAAACTCAGGATTTATTAGCTTTACTATGCTCCTCATATATATGCAAAATCCTTTTAAGATCGGACGACTATATCATATACTTTCCATAGGAACGATCGGTCCAAAATTAAGTTTTTGTATGAAAAAAACATTTTGTTTTTCAAGATATCTTGACCAAAATCGGCATTTATAAGTTTTACTTTACTCCTCATTTATATGCAAAATCCTAATATGATCGGACCACTATATCATATAGCTGCCATAGGAACGATCTGACGAAAATTAAGTTTTTATATGAAAAAACATTTTGTTTATCAAGATATCTTGACCAAACTCGGCATTTATTAGTTTTACTATACTCCTTAAATCGTATTAAGATCGGGCCACTATATCTTATAGCTGCCTTAGGAACGATCGGTCGAAAATTAAGTTGTATGAAAAAACATTTTGTTTTTCAAGATATCTTGACCAATATCGGCATTTATTAGCTTTTCTATGCTCCTCATATATATGCAAAATCCTAATAAGACCGGACCACTATATCATATAGCTGCCTTAGGAACGATCGGTCGAAAATTAAGTTGTCGTATTAAAAAACAATTTGTTTATCAAGATATCTTGCCCAAACTCGGCATTAACTATTGTCCCTGTGCTTCTTAGATACGGACAAAGCACTATAAGCATTATGAAAAGGTTGGGTCTGCAAGGGTATTAGATCTTCGGCGTGCCGAAGATATCCTTTCTTCCTCGTTAGTTTTGCTATGCTCTTCATATAAATGCAAAATCCCATTAAGGTCGGTACACTATATCATATAGCTGCCACAGGAACGATCGGTCTAAAACTAGGTTTTTGATTAAAATCCATTTTTGTTTTTCAAGATATCTTGCCCAAACTCGGCATTAACTATTTACCCTGTGCTCCTTAGATACGGGCAAAGCACTATAAGCATTATGAAAGGGTTGGGTCTGCAAGGGTATTAGATCTTCGGCGTGCCGAAGATTGCCTTTCTTCCTCGTTAGTTTTGCTATGCTCTTCATATAAATGCAAAATCCTATTAAGATCGGAACACTATATCATATAACTGCCATAGGAACGATCGGTCGAAAATTTAGTTTTTAAATGAAAAAAACATTTTGTTTTTCAAGATATCTTGACCAAAATCGGCATTTATTAGTTTCTTCCTCGTTAGTTTTGCTATGCTCTTCATATAAATGCAAAATCCCATTAAGGTCGGTACACTATATCATATAGCTGCCACAGGAACGATCGGTCTAAAACTAGGTTTTTGATTAAAATCCATTTTTGTTTTTCAAGATATCTTGCCCAAACTCGGCATTAACTATTTACCCTGTGCTCCTTAGATACGGGCAAAGCACTATAAGCATTATGAAAGGGTTGGGTCTGCAAGGGTATTAGATCTTCGGCGTGCCGAAGATAGCCTTTCTGCCTCGTTAGTTTTACTATGCTCCTCATATATAAGCAAAATTCTATTAAAATCGGAACACTATATCATATAGCTGCCATAGGATCTATCGGTCGAAAATTAAGTTTTTGTATGAAAAACATTTTGTTTTTCAAGATATCTTGACCAACCTCGGTATTTATTAGCTTTACTATGCTCCTCATATATAAGCAAAATCATATTAAGATCGGACCACTATATCATATAGCTGCCGTAGGAACGATCGGTCGAAAAGTAACTTTTTGTATGAAAAAAAATTTTATTTTTCGAGATATCTTGACCAAACTCGACATTTTTTAGTTTTACTATACTCCTCATATCCATGCAAAATCCTATTAAGATCGGACCACTATATCATATAGCTGCCATAAGATCGATCGGTCGAAAATTAAGTTTTTGTATGAAAAACATTTTGTTTTTCAAGATATCTTTACTATGCTCCTCATATATATGCAAAATCATTTTAAGATCGGACGACTATATCATATACCTGCCCTAGGAACGATCGGTCGAAAATTAAGTTTTTGTATGAAAAAACATTTTGTTTTTCAAGATATCTTGACCAAACTCGGCATTAACTATTTTCCCTGTGTTTCTTAGATACGGACAAAGCACTATAAGCATTATGAAAAGGTTGGGTCTGCAGGGGTATTAGCTCTTCGGCGTGCCGAAGATAGCCTTTCTTCCTCGTTAGTTTTGTTATGCTCTTCATATAAATGCAAAATCCTATTAAGATCGGACGACTATATCATATACCTGCCATAGGAACGATCGGTCGAAAATTAAGTTTTTGTATGAAAAAACAAGATATCTTGACCAAACTCGGCATTAACTATTTACCCTGTGCTTCTTAGATACGGACAAAGCACTATAAGCATTATGAAAAGGTTGGGTCTGCAGGGGTATTAGATCTTCGGCGTGCCGAAGATAGCCTTTCTTCCTCGTTAGTTTTGCTATGCTCTTCATATAAATGCAAAATCCTATTAAGATCGGACGACTATATCATATACCTGCCACAGGAACGATCGGTCTAAAACTAGGTTTTTGATTAAAAACCTTTTTATTTTTCAAGATATCTTGCCCAAACTCGGCATTAACTATTTACCCTGTGCTCCTTAGATACGGGCAAAGCACTATAAGCATTATGAAAGGGTTGGGTCTGCAAGGGTATTAGATCTTCGGCGTGCCGAAGATAGCCTTTCTTCCTCGTTAGTTTTGCTATGCTCTTCATATAAATGCAAAATCCTATTAAGATCGGAACACTATATCATATGGCTGCCATAGGAACGATCGGTCGAAAATTAAGTTATTGTATGAAAAACATTTTGGTTTTCAAGATATTTGACCAAACTCAGGATTTATTAGCTTTACTATGCTCCTCATATATATGCAAAATCCTTTTAAGATCGGACGACTATATCATATACTTTCCATAGGAACGATCGGTCGAAAATTAAGTTTTTGTATGAAAAAAACATTTTGTTTTTCAAGATATCTTGACCAAAATCGGCATTTATAAGTTTTACTTTACTCCTCATTTATATGCAAAATCCTAATATGATCGGGCTACTATATCTTATAGCTGCCTTAGGAACGATCGGTCGAAAATTAAGTTGTATGAAAAAACATTTTGTTTTTCAAGATATCTTGCCCAAACTCGGCATTAACTATTTTCGCTGTGCATCTTAGATACGGGCAAAGAACTATAGAATTATGAAAAGGTTGGGTCTGCAATGGTATTAGATCTTCGGCGTGCCGAAGATAGCCTTTCTTCCTCATTAGTTTTGCTATGCTCCTCATATATATGCAAATTCCTATTAAGATCGGACTATTATATCTTTTAGCTGCCGTAGGAACGATCGGTCGAAAATTAACTTTTTGTATGAAAAAACATTTTGTTTCTCAAGATATCTTGACCAAACTCGGCATTACCTATTTTCCCTGTGTTTCTTAGATACGGACAAAGCACTATAAGCATTATGAAAAGGTTGGGTCTGCAGGGGTATTAGATCTTCGGCGTGCCGAAGATAGCCTTTCTTCCTCGTTAGTTTTGCTATGCTCTTCATATAAATGCAAAATCCTATTAAGATCGGACGACTATATCATATACCTGCCATAGGAACGATCGGTCGAAAATTAAGTTTTTGTATGAAAAAACATTTTGTTTATCAAGATATCTTGACCAAACTCGGCATTTATTAGCTTTACTATGCTCATCATATATATGCAAAATCATTTTAAGATCGGACGACTATATCATATACCTGCCTTAGGAACGATCGGTCGAAAATTAAGTTTTTGTATGAAAAAACATTTTGTTTTTCAAGATATCTTGACCAAACTCGGCATTACCTATTTTCCCTGTGCTTCTTAGATACGGACAAAGCACTATAAGCATTATGAAAAGGTTGGGTCTGCAGGGGTATTAGATCTTTGGCGTGGCGAAGATAGCTTTTCTTCCTCGTTAGTTTTGCTATGCTCCTCATATATATGCAAAATCCTATTAAGATCGGACTACTATATCATATACCTGCCATAAGATCGATCGGTCGAAAATTAAGTTTTTGTATGAAAAACATTTTGTTTTTCAAGATATCTTGACCAAATTCGTCTTTTATTAGCTTTACTATGCTCCTCATATATATGCAAAATCCTTTTAAGATCGGACGACTATATCATATTCTTGCCATAGGAACGATCGGTTTAATATAAAGTTTTTATATGAAAAAACATTTTGTTTATCAAGATATCTTGACCAACCTCGGTATTTATTAGCTTTACTATGCTCCTCATATATAAGCAAAATCATATTAAGATCGGACCACAATATCATATAGCTGCCGTAGGAACGATCGGTCGAAAATTAACTTTTTGTATGAAAAAAGATTTTATTTTTCGAGATATCTTTACCAAACTCGACATTTTTTAGTTTTACTATACTCCTCATATCCATGCAAAATCCTATTAAGATCGGACAACTATATCATATAACTGCCATAAGATCGATCAGTCGAAAATTAAGTTTTTGTATGAAAAACATTTTGTTTTTCAAGATATCTTGACCAAACTCGTCTTTTATTAGCTTTACTATGCTCATCATATATATGCAAAATCATTTTAAGATCGGACGACTATATCATATACCTGCCTTAGGAACGATCGGTCGAAAATTAAGTTTTTGTATGAAAAAACATTTTGTTTTTCAAGATATCTTGACCAAACTCGGCATAAACTATTTTCCCTGTGCTTCTTAGATACGGACAAAGCACTATAAGCATTATGAAAAGGTTGGGTCTGCAGGGGTATTAGATCTTCGGCGTACCGAAGATAGCCTTTCTTCCTCGTTAGTTTTGTTATGCTCTTCATATAAATGCAAAATCCTATTAAGATCGGACGACTATAACATATAACTGCCATAAGATCGATCGGTCGAAAATTAAGTTTTTGTATGAAAAACATTTTGTTTTTCAAGATATCTTGACCAAACTCGTCTTTTATTAGCTTTACTATGCTCATCATATATATGCAAAATCATTTTAAGATCGGACGACTATATCATATACCTGCCTTAGGAACGATCGGTCGAAAATTAAGTTTTTGTATGAAAAAACATTTTGTTTTTCAAGATATCTTGACCAAACTCGGCATAAACTATTTTCCCTGTGCTTCTTAGATACGGACAAAGCACTATAAACATTATGAAAAGGTTGGGTCTGCAGGGGTATTAGATCTTCGGCGTACCGAAGATAGCCTTTCTTCCTCGTTAGTTTTGTTATGCTCTTCATATAAATGCAAAATCCTATTAAGATCGGACGACTATATCATATACCTGCCATAGGAACGATCGGTCGAAAATTAAGTTTTTGTATGAAAAAACATTTTGTTTATCAAGATATCTTGACCAAAATCGGCATTTATAAGTTTTACTTTACTCCTCATTTATATGCAAAATCCTAATATGATCGGACCACTATATCATATAGCTGCCATAGGAACGATCTGACGAAAATTAAGTTTTTATATGAAAAAACATTTTGTTTATCAAGATATCTTGACCAAACTCGGCATTTATTAGTTTTACTATACTCCTTAAATCGTATTAAGATCGGGCCACTATATCTTATAGCTGCCTTAGGAACGATCGGTCGAAAATTAAGTTGTATGAAAAAACATTTTGTTTTTCAAGATATCTTGCCCAAACTCGGCATTAACTATTTTCGCTGTGCATCTTAGATACGGGCAAAGAACTATAGAATTATGAAAAGGTTGGGTCTGCAATGGTATTAGATCTTCGGCGTGCCGAAGATAGCCTTTCTTCCTCATTAGTTTTGCTATGCTCCTCATATATATGCAAATTCCTATTAAGATCGGACTATTATATCTTTTAGCTGCCGTAGGAACGATCGGTCGAAAATTAACTTTTTGTATGAAAAAACATTTTGTTTCTCAAGATATCTTGACCAAACTCGGCATTACCTATTTTCCCTGTGTTTCTTAGATACGGACAAAGCACTATAAGCATTATGAAAAGGTTGGGTCTGCAGGGGTATTAGATCTTCGGCGTGCCGAAGATAGCCTTTCTTCCTCGTTAGTTTTGCTATGCTGCTCATATATATGCAAAATCCTATTAAGATCGGACGACTATATCATATACCTGCCATAGGAACGATCGGTCGAAAATTAAGTTTTTGTATGAAAAAACATTTTGTTTATCAAGATATCTTGACCAAACTCGGCATTTATTAGCTTTACTATGCTCATCATATATATGCAAAATCATTTTAAGATCGGACGACTATATCATATACCTGCCTTAGGAACGATCGGTCGAAAATTAAGTTTTTGTATGAAAAAACATTTTGTTTTTCAAGATATCTTGACCAAACTCGGCATTACCTATTTTCCCTGTGCTTCTTAGATACGGACAAAGCACTATAAGCATTATGAAAAGGTTGGGTCTGCAGGGGTATTAGATCTTTGGCGTGGCGAAGATAGCTTTTCTTCCTCGTTAGTTTTGCTATGCTCCTCATATATATGCAAAATCCTATTATCGGACTACTATATCATATACCTGCCATAAGATCGATCGGTCGAAAATTAAGTTTTTGTATGAAAAACATTTTGTTTTTCAAGATATCTTGACCAAATTCGTCTTTTATTAGCTTTACTATGCTCCTCATATATATGCAAAATCCTTTTAAGATCGGACGACTATATCATATTCTTGCCATAGGAACGATCGGTTTAATATAAAGTTTTTATATGAAAAAACATTTTGTTTATCAAGATATCTTGACCAACCTCGGTATTTATTAGCTTTACTATACTCCTCATATATAAGCAAAATCATATTAAGATCGGACCACAATATCATATAGCTGCCGTAGGAACGATCGGTCGAAAATTAACTTTTTGTATGAAAAAAGATTTTATTTTTCGAGATATCTTTACCAAACTCGACATTTTTTAGTTTTACTATACTCCTCATATCCATGCAAAATCCTATTAAGATCGGACAACTATATCATATAACTGCCATAAGATCGATCGGTCGAAAATTAAGTTTTTGTATGAAAAACATTTTGTTTTTCAAGATATCTTGACCAAACTCGTCTTTTATTAGCTTTACTATGCTCATCATATATATGCAAAATCATTTTAAGATCGGACGACTATATCATATACCTGCCTTAGGAACGATCGGTCGAAAATTAAGTTTTTGTATGAAAAAACATTTTGTTTTTCAAGATATCTTGACCAAACTCGGCATAAACTATTTTCCCTGTGCTTCTTAGATACGGACAAAGCACTATAAGCATTATGAAAAGGTTGGGTCTGCAGGGGTATTAGATCTTCGGCGTACCGAAGATAGCCTTTCTTCCTCGTTAGTTTTGTTATGCTCTTCATATAAATGCAAAATCCTATTAAGATCGGACGACTATAACATATAACTGCCATAAGATCGATCGGTCGAAAATTAAGTTTTTGTATGAAAAACATTTTGTTTTTCAAGATATCTTGACCAAACTCGTCTTTTATTAGCTTTACTATGCTCATCATATATATGCAAAATCATTTTAAGATCGGACGACTATATCATATACCTGCCTTAGGAACGATCGGTCGAAAATTAAGTTCTTGTATGAAAAAACATTTTGTTTTTCAAGATATCTTGACCAAACTCGGCATAAACTATTTTCCCTGTGCTTCTTAGATACGGACAAAGCACTATAAGCATTATGAAAAGGTTGGGTCTGCAGGGGTATTAGATCTTCGGCGTACCGAAGATAGCCTTTCTTCCTCGTTAGTTTTGTTATGCTCTTCATATAAATGCAAAATCCTATTAAGATCGGACGACTATATCATATACCTGCCATAGGAACGATCGGTCGAAAATTAAGTTTTTGTATGAAAAAACATTTTGTTTATCAAGATATCTTGACCAAACTCGGCATTAACTATTTTCCCTGTGCTTCTTAGATACGGACAAAGCACTATAAGCATTATGAAAAGGTTGGGTCTGCAGGGGTATTAGATCTTCGGCGAGCCGAAGATAGCCTTTCTTCCTCGTTAGTTTTGTTATGCTCTTCATATAAATGCAAAATCCTATTAAGATCGGACTACTATATCATATACCTGCCATAAGATCGATCGGTCGATTTTAAGTTTTTGTATGAAAAACATTTTGTTTTTCAAGATATCTTGACTAAACTCGTCTTTTATTAGCTTTACTATGTTCCTCATATATATGCAAAATCCTTTTAAGATCGGACGACAATATAATATTCTTGCCATAGGAACGATCGGTTTAATATAAAGTTTTTATATGAAAAAACATTTTGTTTATCAAGATATCTTGACCAACCTCGGTATTTATTAGCTTTACTATACTCCTCATATATAAGCAAAATCATATTAAGATCGGACCACAATATCATATAGCTGCCGTAGGAACGATCGGTCGAAAATTAACTTTTTGTGTGAAAAAATATTTTATTTTTCGAGATATCTTTACCAAACTCGACATTTTTTAGTTTTACTATACTCCTCATATCCATGCAAAATCCTATTAAGATCGGACAACTATATCATATAACTGCCATAAGATCGATCGGTCGAAAATTAAGTTTTTGTATGAAAAACATTTTGTTTTTCAAGATATCTTGACCAAACTCGCCTTTTATTAGCTTTACTATGCTCATCATATATGTGCAAAATCATTTTAAGATCGGACGACTGTATCATATACCTGCCTTAGGAACGATCGGTCGAAAATTAAGTTTTTGTATGAAAAAACATTTTGTTTTTCAAGATATCTTGACCAAACTCGGCATAAACTATTTTCCCTGTGCTTCTTAGATACGGACAAAGCACTATAAGCATTATGAAAAGGTTGGGTCTGCAGGGGTATTAGATCTTCGGCGTACCGAAGATAGCCTTTCTTCCTCGTTAGTTTTGTTATGCTCTTCATATAAATGCAAAATCCTATTAAGATCGGACGACTATATCATATAACTGCCATAAGATCGATCGGTCGAAAATTAAGTTTTTGTATGAAAAACATTTTGTTTTTCAAGATATCTTGACCAAACTCGTCTTTTATTAGCTTTACTATGCTCATCATATATATGCAAAATCATTTTAAGATCGGACGACTATATCATATACCTGCCTTAGGAACGATCGGTCGAAAATTAAGTTTTTGTATGAAAAAACATTTTGTTTTTCAAGATATCTTGACCAAACTCGGCATAAACTATTTTCCCTGTGCTTCTTAGATACGGACAAAGCACTATAAGCATTATGAAAAGGTTGGGTCTGCAGGGGTATTAGATCTTCGGCGTACCGAAGATAGCCTTTCTTCATCGTTAGTTTTGTTATGCTCTTCATATAAACGCAAAATCCTATTAAGATCGGACTACTATATCATATACCTGCCATAAGATCGATCGGTCGAAAATTAAGTTTTTGTATGAAAAACATTTTGTTTTTCAAGATATCTTGACCAAACTCGTCTTTTATTAGCTTTACTATGCTCCTCATATATATGCAAAATCATTTTAAGATCGGACGACTATATCATATACCTGCCATAAGATCGATCGGTCGAAAATTAAGTTTTTGTATGAAAAACATTTTGTTTTTCAAGATATCTTGACCAAACTCGTCTTTTATTAGCTTTACTATGCTCCTCATATATATGCAAAATCCTATTAAGATCGGACTACTATATCATATACCTGCCATAAGATCGATCGGTCGAAAATTAAGTTTTTGTATGAAAAACATTTTATTTATCAAGATATCTTGACCAAACTCGGCATTAACTATTTTCCCTGTGCTTCTTAGATACGGACAAAGCACTATAAGCATTATGAAAAGGTTGGGTCTGCAGGGGTATTAGATCTTCGGCGTGCCGAAGATAGCCTTTCTTCCTCGTTAGTTTTGCTATGCTCCTCATATATATGCAAAATCCTATTAAGATCGGACTACTATATCATATACCTGCCATAAGATCGATCGGTCGAAAATTAAGTTTTTGTATGAAAAACATTTTGTTTTTCAATATATCTTGACCAAACTCGTCTTTTATTAGGTTTACTATGCTTCTCATATATATGCAAAATCATTTTAAGATCGGACGACTATATCATATACCTGCCTTAGGAACGATCGGTCGAAAATTAAGTTTTTGTATGAAAAAACATTTTGTTTTTCAAGATATCTTGACCAAACACGGCATTAACTATTTTCCCTGTGCTTCTTAGATACGGACAAAGCACTATAAGCATTATGAAAAGGTTGGGTCTGCAGGGGTATAAGATCTTCGGCGTGCCGAAGATAGCCTTTCTTCCTCGTTAGTTTTGTTATGCTCTTCATATAAATGCAAAATCCTATTAAGATCGGACGACTATATCAAATACCTGCCATAGGAACGATCGGTCGAAAATTAAGTTTTTGTATGAAAAAACATTTTGTTTTTCAAGATATCTTGACCAAACTCGGCATTACCTATTTTCCCTGTGCTTCTTAGATACGGACAAATCACTATAAGCATTATGAAAAGGTTGGGTCTGCAGGGGTATTAGATCTTAGGCGTGCCGAAGATAGCCTTTCTTCCTCGTTAGTTTTGCTATGCTGCTCATATATATGCAAAATCCTATTAAGATCGGACTATTATATCATATAGCTGCCATAAGATGGATCGGTCGAAAATTAAGTTTTTGTATGAAAAATATTTTGTTTTTCAAGATATCTTGACCAAACTCGTCTTTTATTAGCTTTACTATGCTCCTCATATATACATGCAAAATCCTTTTAAGATCGGACGACTATATCATATACCTGCCTTAGGAACGATCGGTCGAAAATTAAGTTTTTTTATGAAAAAACATTTTGTTTTTCAAGATATCTTGACCAAACTCGGCATTACCTATTTTCCCTGTGCTTCTTAGATACGGACAAAGCACTATAAGCATTATGAAAAGGTTGGGTCTGCAGGGGTATTAGATCTTCGGCGTGCCGAAGATAGCCTTTCTTCCTCGTTAGTTTTGCTATGCTGCTCATATATATGCAAAATCCTATTAAGATCGGACTATTATATCATATAGCTGCCATAAGATCGATCGGTCGAAAATTAAGTTTTTGTATGAAAAACATTTTGTTTTTCAAGATATCTTGACCAAACTCGTCTTTTATTAGCTTTACTATGCTCCTCATATAAATGCAAAATCCTATTAAGATCGGACGACTATATCATATACCTGCCATAGGAACGATCGGTCGAAAATTAAGTTTTTGTATGAAAAAACATTTTGTTTATCAAGATATCTTGACCAAACTCGGCATTTATGAGCTTTACTATGCTCATCATATATATGCAAAATCATTTTAAGATCGGACGAATATATCATATACCTGCCTTAGGAACGATCGGTCGAAAATTAAGTTTTTGTATGAAAAAAACAATTTGTTTTTCAAGATATCTTGACCAAACTCGGCATTACCTATTTTCCCTGTGCTTCTTAGATACGGACAAAGCACTATAAGCATTATGAAAAGGTTGGGTCTGCAGGGGTATTAAATCTTTGGCGTGCCGAAGATAGCCTTTCTTCCTCGTTAGTTTTGCTATGCTCCTCATATATATGCAAAATCCTATTAAGATCGGACTACTATATCATATACCTGCCATAAGATCGATCGGTCGAAAATTAAGTTTTTGTATGAAAAACATTTTGTTTTTCAAGATATCCTGCCCAAACTCGGCATAAACTATTTTCCCTGTGCTTCTTAGATACGGACAAAGCACTATAAGCATTATGAAAAGGTTGGGTCTGCAGGGGTATTAGATCTTTGGCGTACCGAAGATAGCCTTTCTTCATCGTTAGTTTTGTTATGCTCTTCATATAAATGCAAAATCCTATTAAGATCGGACGGCTATATCCTATACCTGCCACAGGAACGATCGGTCGAAAATTAAATTTTTGTATGAAAAAACATTTTGTTTATCAAGATATCTTGACCAAACTCGGCATTACCTATTTTCCCTGTGCTTCTTAGATACGGACAAATCACTATAAGCATTATGAAAAGGTTGGGTCTGCAGGGGTATTAGATCTTCGGCGTGCCGAAGATAGCCTTTCTTCCTCGTTAGTTTTGCTATGCTGCTCATATATATGCAAAATCCTATTAAGATCGGACTATTATATCATATAGCTGCCATAAGATCGATCGGTCGAAAATTAAGTTTTTGTATGAAAAACATTTTGTTTTTCAAGATATCGTGACCAAACTCGTCTTTTATTAGCTTTACTATGCTCCTCATATATAAATGAAAAACCCTTCAAGATCGGACGACTATATCATATACCTGCCTTAGGAACGATCGGTCGAAAATTAAGTTTTTGTATGAAAAAACATTTTGTTTTTCAAGATATCTTGACCAAATTCGGCATTACCTACTTTCCCTGTGCTTCTTAGATACGGACAAAACACTATAAGCATTATGAAAAGGTTGGGTCTGCAGGGGTATTAGATCTTCGGCGTGCCGAAGATAGCCTTTCTACCTCGTTAGTTTTGCTATGCTCTTCATATAAATGCAAAATCCTATTAAGATCGGACGACTATATCATATACCTGCCATAGGAACGATCGGTCGAAAATTAAGTTTTTGTATGAAAAAACATTTTGTTTATCAAGATATCTTGACCAAACTCGTCTTTTATTAGCTTTACTATGCTCCTCATATATAAATGAAAAACCCTTTAAGATCGGACGACTATATCATATACCTGCCTTAGGAACGATCGGTCGAAAATTAAGTTTTTGTATGAAAAAACATTTTGTTTTTCAAGATATCTTGACCAAACTCGGCATTACCTATTTTCCCTGTGCTTCTTAGATACGGACAAAGCACTATAAGCATTATGAAAAGGTTGGGTCTGCAGGGGTATTAGATCTTCGGCGTGCCGAAGATAGCCTTTCTTCCTCGTTAGTTTTGCTATGCTCCTCATATATATGCAAAATCCTATTAAGATCGGACTATTATATCATATAGCTGCCATAAGATCGATCGGTCGAAAATTAAGTTTTTGTATGAAAAATATTTTGTTTTTCAAGATATCTTGACCAAACTCGTCTTTTATTAGCTTTACTATGCTCCTCATATATACATGCAAAATCCTTTTAAGATCGGACGACTATATCATATACCTGCCATAAGATCGATCGGTCGAAAATTAAGTTTTTGTATGAAAAACATTTTGCTTTTCAAGATATCTTGACCAAACTCGGCATTACCTATTTTCCCTGTGCTTCTTAGATACGGACAAATCACTATAAGCATTATGAAAAGGTTGGGTCTGCAGGGGTATTAGATCTTCGGCGTGCCGAAGATAGCCTTTCTTCCTCGTTAGTTTTGCTATGCTGCTCATATATATGCAAAATCCTATTAAGATCGGACTATTATATCATATATCTGCCATAAGATCGATCGGTCGAAAATTAAGTTTTTGTATGAAAAACATTTTGTTTTTCAAGATATCTTGACCAAACTCGTCTTTTATTAGCTTTACTATGCTCCTCATATATACATGCAAAATCCTTTTAAGATCGGACGACTATATCATATACCTGCCTTAGGAACGATCGGTCGAAAATTAAGTTTTTTTATGAAAAAACATTTTGTTTTTCAAGATATCTTGACCAAACTCGGCATTACCTATTTTCCCTGTGCTTCTTAGATACGGACAAAGCACTATAAGCATTATGAAAAGGTTGGGTCTGCAGGGGTATTAGATCTTCGGCGTGCCGAAGATAGCCTTTCTTCCTCGTTATGCTCCTCATATATATGCAAAATCCTATTAAGATCGGACTATTATATCATATAGCTGCCATAAGATCGATCGGTCGAAAATTAAGTTTTTGTATGAAAAACATTTTGTTTTTCAAGATATCTTGACCAAACTCGTCTTTTATTAGCTTTACTATGCTCCTCATATATATGCAAAATCCTTTTAAGAGCGGACGACTATATTATATACCTGCCTTAGGAACGATCGGTCGAAAATTAAGTTTTTGTATGAAAAAACATTTTGTTTTTCAAGATATCTTGACCAAACTCGGCATAAACTATTTTCCCTGTGCTTCTTAGATACGGACAAAGCACTATAAGCATTATGAAAAGGTTGGGTCTGCAGGGGTATTAGATCTTCGGCGTACCGAAGATAGCCTTTCTTCATCGTTAGTTTTGTTATGCTCTTCATATAAATGCAAAATCCTATTAAGATCGGACGACTATATCATATACCTGCCACAGGAACGATAGGTCGAAAATTAAGTTTATGTATGAAAAAACATTTTGTTTATCAAGATATCTTGACCAAACTCGGCATTAACTATTTTCCCTGTGCTTCTTAGATACGGACAAAACACTATAAGCATTATGAAAAGGTTGGGCCTGCAGGGGTATTAGATCTTCGGCGTGCCGAAGATAGCCTTTCTTCCTCGTTAGTTTTGTTATGCTCTTCATATAAATGCAAAATCCTATTAAGATTGGACTACTATATCATATACCTGCCATAAGATCGATCGGTCGAAAATTAAGTTTTTGTATGAAAAACATTTTGTTTTTCAAGATATCTTGACCAAACTCGTCTTTTATTGGCTTTACTATGCTCCTCATATATATGCAAAATCATTTTAAGATCGGACGACTATATCATATACCTGCCATAAGATCGATCGGTCGAAAATTAAGTTTTTGTATGAAAAACATTTTGTTTTTCAAGATATCTTGACCAAACTCGTCTTTTATTAGCTTTACTATGCTAGTCATATATATGCAAAATCCTATTAAGATCGGACTACTATATCATATACCTGCCATTAGATCGATCGGTCGAAAATTAAGTTTTTGTATGAAAAACATTTTGTTTATCAAGATATCTTGACCAAACTCGGCATTAACTATTTTCCCTGTGCTTCTTAGATTCGGAAAATGCACTATAAGCATTATGAAAAGGTTGGGTCTGCAGGGGTATTAGATCTTCGGCGTGCCGAAGATAGCCTTTCTTCCTCGTTAGTTTTGCTATGCTCCTCATATATATGCAAAATCCTATTAAGATCGGACTACTATATCATATACCTGCCATAAGATCGATCGGTCGAAAATTAAGTTTTTGTATGAAAAACATTTTGTTTTTCAATATATCTTGACCAAACTCGTCTTTTATTAGCTTTACTATGCTTCTCATATATATGCAAAATCATTTTAAGATCGGACGACTATATCAAATTAGGATTTTGTATGAAAAATATTTTGTTTTTCAAGATATCTTGACCAAACTCGTCTTTTATTAGGTTTACTATGCTCCTCATATATATGCAAAATCCTTTTAAAATCGGACGACTATATCATATATCTGCCTTAGGAACGATCGGTCGAAAATTAAGTTTTTGTATGAAAAAACATTTTGTTTATCAAGATATCTTGACCAAACTCGGCATTAACTATTTTCCCTGTGCATCTTAGATACGGACAAAGCACTATAAGCATTATGAAAAGGTTGGGTCTGCAGGGGTATTAGATCTTCGGCGTGCCGAAGATAGCCTTTCTTCCTCGTTAGTTTTGCTATGCTTTTCATATAAATGCAAAATCCTATTAAGATCGGAACACTATATCATATAGCTGCCATAGGAACGATCGGTCGAAAATTAAGTTATTGTATGAAAAACATTTTGGTTTTCAAGATATTTGACCAAACTCGGGATTTATTAGCTCCTCATATATATGCAAAATCATATTAAGGTCGGACGACTATATCATATACTTTCCATAGGAACGATCGGTCGAAAATTAAGTTTTTGTATGAAAAAAACATTTTGTTTTTCAAGATATCTTGACCAAAATCGGCATTTATAAGTTTTACTTTACTCCTCATATATATGCAAAATCCTAATATGATCGGACCACTATATCATATAGCTGCCATAGGAACGATCTGACGAAAATTAAGTTTTTGTATGAAAAAACATTTTATTTTTCAAGATATCTTGATCAAACTCGGCATTTATTAGCTTTACTATGCTCCTCATATATATGCAAAATCCTAATAAGATCGGACCACTATATCTTATAGCTGCCGTAGGAACGATCGGTCGAAAATTAAGTTTTTGTATGAAAAAACATTTTGTTTTTCAAGATATCTTGACCAAACTCGGCATTACCTATTTTCCCTGTGCTTCTTAGATACGGACAAATCACTATAAGCATTATGAAAAGGTTGGGTCTGCAGGGGTATTAGATCTTCGGCGTGCCGAAGATAGCCTTTCTTCCTCGTTAGTTTTGCTATGCTCCTCATATATATGCAAAATCCTATTAAGATCGGACTATTATATCATATAGCTGCCATAAGATCGATCGGTCGAAAATTAAGTTTTTGTATGAAAAACATTTTGTTTTTCAAGATATCTTGCCCAAACTCGGCATAAACTATTTTCCCTGTGCTTCTTAGATACGGACAAAGCACTATAAGCATTATGAAAAGGTTGGGTCTGCAGGGGTATTAGATCTTCGGCGTACCGAAGATAGCCTTTCTTCCTCGTTAGTTTTGCTATGCTCCTCATATATATGCAAAATCCTATTAAGATCGGACTACTATATCATATACCTGCCATAAGATCGATCGGTCGCAAATTAAGTTTTTGTATGAAAAACATTTTGTTTTTCAAGATATCTTGACCAAACTCGGCATTACCTATTTTCCCTGTGCTTCTTAGATACGGACAAATCACTATAAGCATTATGAAAAGGTTGGGTCTGCAGGGGTATTAGATCTTCGGCGTGCCGAAGATAGCCTTTCTTCCTCGTTAGTTTTGCTATGCTGCTCATATATATGCAAAATCCTATTAAGATCGGACTATTATATCATATAGCTGCCATAAGATCGATCGGTCGAAAATTAAGTTTTTGTATGAAAAACATTTTGTTTTTCAAGATATCTTGACCAAACTCGTCTTTTATTAGCTTTACTATGCTCCTCATATATATGCAAAATCCTTTTAAGATCGGACGACTATATCATATACCTGCCTTAGGAACGATCGGTCGAAAATTAAGTTTTTTTATGAAAAAACATTTTTTATTCAAGATATCTTGACCAAACTCGGCATTACCTATTTTCCCTGTGCTTCTTAGATACGGACAAAGCACTATAGGCATTATGAAAAGGTTGGGTCTGCAGGGGTATTAGATCTTCGGCGTGCCGAAGATAGCCTTTCTTCCTCGTTAGTTTTGCTATGCTCCTCATATATATGCAAAATCCTATTAAGATCGGACTATTATATCATATAGCTGCCATAAGATCGATCGGTCGAAAATTAAGTTTTTGTATGAAAAACATTTTGTTTTTCAAGATATCTTGACCAAACTCGTCTTTTATTAGCTTTACTATGCTCCTCATATATATGCAAAATCTTTTTAAGATCGGACGACTATATCATATACCTGCCTTAGGAACGATCGGTCGAAAATTAAGTTTTTGTATGAAAAAACATTTTGTTTTTCAAGATATCTTGACCAAATTCGGCATTACCTATTTTCCCTGTGCTTCTTAGATACGGACAAAACACTATAAGCATTATGAAAAGGTTGGGTCTGCAGGGGTATTAGATCTTCG
>NW_020824998.1:0-34249 GCF_003285875.2 Drosophila novamexicana | reverse complement strand
CTGGATTCCAAAGCTGAAGGTGTTGGTCAAATCCACAATTCATTCCTGCAAAATCTGCGTCATCCGAAAAAAGAAATTGCAAACGCAGCTCATGGGCGACTTGCCTGTGGAGAGAGTCACATTCTCTCGACCGTTCACTCACACAGGAGTCGATTTTGCAGGCCCCTTCGATGTAAAAACTTACACAGGTCGAGCCTGTCTTATTACGAAAGGCAACGTGTGCGTCTTTGTGTGCTTCAGCACCAAAGCCATCCACCTAGAAGCTACATCTGACCTGACCACAGAAAAATTCCTAGCGGCATTTGCGAGATTTGTGGCACGACGAGGGTGCCCAAGTCAAATGCATTCCGACAACGGCAAAACCTTCGTCGGAGCGGCCAAAGTCCTCTCGCGCGATTTTGTAGAAGCGCTTAAGACTCAACTCCAGGCCACTTACAGTCTCCAGAAACTGTCCTGGCACTTCAACCCTCCTAGTGCACCGCATATGGGTGGCCTGTGGGAGGCAGGTGTAAAGAGTTTCAAAAATCTATTTTATAAATCTACATCGACCTCCAAATACACCTTCGAAGAGCTTTCCACGCTCCTATCCAAAGTTGAAGCATGCCTGAATTCAAGACCGATATCTCCAATGTCGGAAGATCCTACTGATCTCCTAGCTCTGACTCCCGGTCATTTTCTAGTCGGGGGTCCTCTACTTTCCGCCACAGAGCCAGAGATCAAGGAAAACGCCGCGTCCATCATCAACCGCTGGCAGCGCTTGAAGGCTTTGCAACAACAGTTCTGTCTCCGTTGGAAACATGAGTATCTTTTAGAGTTACACAAAAGAAACAAATGGCAAACTCCAACGCGAGACTTACAACGGGACGATCTAGTCATTATTAAAGAAGATAATCTTCCAGTTAATGACTGGCGTCTAGGTCGAATCCAAACGACCTATCCTGGCGACGACCAAAGAGTCCGAGTGGTCGACGTCTTAACAGCCCGAGGTGTCTCCAAGAGACCTATCTCTAAGCTGATCCTGCTCCCGATAGAATCTAGTCTCCATTTTCCATCCAGTAAAATTTCCAGTAAAGACTAGAATCCTAGATCCATAGGTCTGCGGACCATCCGTATAAAGCCGCATCAGTAATGTCTACTATGTTTTTTTTCACATTCTTCACGTAACAGCACGATGTTTCCACGCCAACAACAAGGCCGATCCAAGAGCCGACCGGCAACGGAATCGTTCCGATGCCGAGTATGCCGAGGAGTCCACGCGCTGCGCAAGTGCCAGCGGTTCATGCGGCTGTCTCCAGAGAAGAGACTCCGAGCAGTTCTAGTCAATAAATACTGCCCAAACTGCCTGGCTCACCAACATTCCGGGGAGTCATGTCGCCGCAAGGACAAGTGCCGCAAGTGCCAGGGCGACCATCACACCTTGCTTCATTTGCAAGAAGCGCGTCGCATGCCATCTCCAGAGCGATCCCAGACAAGGCGCAGCACCAAGGCCCAAGCGCGACGCTCCGCGCCGCCTTCATCCGCTGGTTCCATCTCCTTATCATCATTAATGGAACACAAAAGGACAACCGTGCTCCCGAGAGCACTCATCCGACTCGGAAACGGCAAGGCGACCCGCGACACTCGGGCACTTTTAGACCCGTGCTGTCCGGTAAGTCTTATCGACGCATCCTTGGCAAAGGCCTCCGGGCTATCCGTCACCCGCGTCGGTAAAGACAACGGTTGCTCGGCTTCAATAAGCTCTAGGACCTCTAGCTTCCAGCGAGAGGTCATCCTGCAAGTGATGCCAAATCTCCGGTATCAAACTCCAACGAAGCCCGTCTGCGAGGAACTGAACGAGCCCTTCACCAACATTCGATTGGCAGACGATCGCTGGTTCCAGCCGGAAATCTCCAATCTGGTTTTGGGCTCGGATATATATCCGGATTTAATTCTCCAAGGCGTCCTGCCGAGTCTTGGCGGCGCACCACTGGCCCAAAACACGGTCTTTGGGTGGATATTGTCCGGCTCCTGTGCTCAATAGTAGGAACAGAGCCACGTCCCTCTCCCCTTTTCTTTTTGCAATACTGCAAGGCGGGCGGCATGTTCACACAAGAAGTGTATCCGACAGTCGCCATCCAACCGCCATGTAACTCCGGAACCAGTACATGGAACATGTACTGAAATTTCACCACACTTATACTAATACACTTGTAGGTACTCTTGTAATGTACTCTAAAAAAATAGAATAGATGAAAATAACCTTCAAGCGAACAAAACGTGTTTTTCTTTCAAACCTGAGTTAAATTTGTGCAGAGCGGAAACGCTCCCCCAACGACAATTCATTTTGTAAAAGTTCATCTGGAAGCCCTGCGGACGCCCTACTACAACAATACAACAACTTAATTTTCGACCGATCGTTCCTATGCCAGCTATGTTATATAGTGGTCCGATCTTAATATGATTTTGCATATATATGAGGAGTAAAGTAAAACTAACAAATGCTGAGTTTCATCAAGATATATTAAAAAAACAACAGATTTTTTTACATTAACTTAATTTTTGACCGATCGTTCCTATGGCAGCTATATGATATAGTGGTCCGATCTTCATTAGATTTTTCATATATATGTAGGAGTTGGAAACAGAACTATGAGTGGTCGAACTTACAATCAGTTAAATTAAACAGGCGAGTATAATGTTGGCATTATACTCATTTGGTAATATAAAATCACTTATCATATGCAACCCTGCTATGGATATTTAATCCACGATAGATTTATCGATAAAAATACAAGAAGGAGAAGTTCAGTTTTAAGCTAGAAGAGTCAATGAAAAGATGTGTTCGCTGTTGCTCGTTGTCTTTGAAATACATGTCGGAAAATGTACAATAATCATAAGTTTACGCTTGTTCACCAATTTCTCTAAATAAAATAATATGAACATAAAGAACTCAAGTGCTTGTGAAGACCATCGAATGGTCATCCCTACAAATTTGGTGTCAGAAGTGGGATAGACAGAAATTGTGAAATTCGTAAATTGATTAACGAGTACAAACGTATGCAAGACTATTAATCGGAGCATAAAACGAAGCGGGTGCATGAAAATTCATAAAAATTCGAATGCCCTGGAAAAAATGGAAAAAGTCAAGAATCGTCTAGGATTAATGGCGACAGCGGCGAAGTATGCCTAGAGAGCTCTAGTAAGAGCGAGACAAACAGTCGTGTATTGCGTGACAGTGGTCGATAAGCGCAAGCGAGAAGGCGATGTTTTAAATTCTGCGTAGCAAAGGCTAGATAGCGCAAAATTTTCACTTCGTGATGAAATTAGAAGTTGCAGATCAAAGAGGCGAAGAGCGAAGAGCGCGGAATCTTTCAATAAAAGAGCGTGTGACTGGAACGTGCTTCAACACGACAACGATGATCACAGGGTGTATCAAGTTACAGATCAACAACAGAGTATGTTATTTCGTCATTATATGAAAATAATTAACTAGTTGTTGAGTAAAGAGTGTTAAATCAGTAAAAATTTTTCAAAGAATCAAATTATAACAAAGAAGAAATTAAGTGTAAGCAAACACAAAGTAAAAGTATAAGTTAAGACAGACGAATATAATAATTTAATAATTTCTAAAGTTGCTGAAAAAAAAAAAAACTAAAATTTGATTCATAAGAGTTTAATTACTTATACCATTAAGTTAAGTACATTGAATTGTTTATTTGTAAGATTCAATTTTAAGCATTGTGAAAAGCGAGCAACGACGATAACAAAATGAACAGAGACGAAATTTTGGCGTTAAGAGTTAACGTATTAAAAGAAAAGTTATCGGCACTTAGTTTGGTAACAACAGGTAGAAAGCAAACTTTGCAAGACCGACTTTTAGAATATTATGGGTTGCAGGTTGACGATAATGAATCTGAGTATGACGATGCTGGGTCGGCTCATACTCGTACAAAGCTCACCAATGCAGATAGTCCGAACAACGTTTACATTACGCGACATTGAAGATTCACTCTCGCAATTCATGGGTCAAATCAACCAGCTGTTGAAAAATGGATTCATGAATTTGAAGATAACGCTTTGGCAGTGCAGTGGAACGACCTTTAGAAATTTATTTACTCAAAGCAATTACTAAAAGGTGCAGCAAAATTATTCGTGCGCAGTCAGCATGGAATTTCAGATTGGATATCTTTAAAGCAAGCGCTATTGGAAGAATTTGGGACGGTAGTTTCATCAATAGACGTCCACCGCATGTTGCGGAATAGGCGTAAGCGTCAAGGTGAAGATTATATAGAATATCTGTATAGCCTTATGGAAATTGGCGGACCTCTTAACCTGGATGACTCAAGCCTGATAGAATATTTTATTGAGGGAATACCTGACTCGAGGAGTAACAAAAGTAATCTGTATCAGGCCAAGACTCTGCAGCAACTAAAAGAACAAATCAAGGTATATGAGAAAATCCGTAGTAGTCGCCCTCAAGCGTCTAATACGGGTAGGATGCATAACGATACCGAAGAAAAGAAACCTGACTTGAATAAAGAACGAATTAAGAAATGTTTCAAATGCGGCGATCCATCACATCTAGCCAGAGAATGTAGACAGCCAATAAAATGTTACAAGTGTGCTCAACCAGGGCATAAGGCAGCTAACTGTTCAGGATCGCGTGCAGTGGAGAAGAAAGAAGGCAAAAATGCGAACACGATGATAAACAAGGCCAACAGTAGTGGAAAATGCATTTTTAAGGAGTTGTCTTGTAAGAACATATGCTTCTCTGCATTAATCGATACAGGCTGTGACCTCTGTCTGATACGCGATGATATCCTTAAAGAGCTAGGAAAAGTTGAACTGAATAATGAAAAACTGTGTCTTGTTGGTATCTGTAATAGTGAGCTAAATACACTGGGAAGCTTTGTCACTCAAGTCGAAGTTGATGGTATCTTACTGGATATAACCTTTCATGTTACGAGCAGAGACGACATCCAATACTCAGCTGTAATAGGAAACAGCGTATTGAAGCAAGCGGACTTAATAGTATCGGAAAATTTTGTAGAATTTCGACCCAAAGTGAAGGACAATGCAAACGAGAGAGTAATTGACAAGACATCAACAATAACAGAAGATACTGTCGAAAATAAGAAGCCAGACATAGAGCTTTTACAAGAATTCAAAGATGTATGTTTTTTTGCAGAAAATCAGGAGGCTGAGATCGATCTACATCACTTAGAAAAACCTGTTGCAGACGCAGTTCAAGCAATAATTAAAAACTATTCACCTGAAATGAAGAAGAAATGTCCAATTGAAATGAAAATTTTGTTAAATGATGAGCGTCCAGTTTTCGAACGCCCAAGGCGCATATCACATGCGGACAAGTCTATTCGCAAATCAAAACTTGGCTAGAAGAAAAGATCATACAGCCAAGTACATCGGAGTATGCATCTCCTAGTTGTCCTCGTTCCGAAAAAAGATGGTACCAAAAGATTGTGCTGTGACTACAGGCGTTTAAACGAAAAGATCGCGAGGGACAATTTTCCAATGCCCTTAATAGACGATGTGATTGAGAGATTGCAGGGCCAAAGTGTGTTTACTACACTTGATCTCGCAAACGGATTTTTTCATGTTCCAATTGAGCCAAATTCGAGAAAATTTACATCATTTGTAACAAGTGCAGGGCAATATGAATTCCTGTTCGTCCCTTTTGGAATATCGAACTCCCCAGCTGTATTTTCCAGATTCATTCATGCAATTCTTGTAGATCTGGTACAGGATGGTACAGTCGTAACTTATATGGATGATCTTATAATTCCCTCCAAGGATATAGATGAAGGTATCCAAAAGTTAAAGCGCGTACTGGACAGAGCAGCAGAGTTTAACTTGCGTATTAAGTGGAGCAAGTGCCAGTTTCTCATGAAGGAAGTTGACTTTTTAGGGTACGTTATACAGGGAGGCACAATAAGACCATCTGTAAGAAAAACCCAGGCAGTTCAAAATTTTCCTATACCGCATGACCGAAAGAGTTTGCAGCGTTTTCTCGGATTAACATCGTACTTTAGGCGCTTTGTAGAAGACTATGCGCTGATAGCCAAACCGCTCTCCGATTTGTTACGGAAAGACGTGCAATTTAAAGTTGATGAAGAACAACTCGTCGCATTCAGGCAATTAAAATCAGCATTAGTTAGTACTCCAGTATTGCGATTATATAATCCGAAAGCCCAGACTGAAGTGCATACGGACGCCTCAATGAATGGTTATGGTGGTGTACTCTTGCAAAAAGACTCGGACGATCAATTGTTGCATCCAATTCAATATTTAAGTCGGAAAACAAAACCCTCAGAAGAGAAGTATCATTCTTATGAGCTTGAGGTGCTGGCTATAGTCGAGGCCTTGAAAAAGTGGCGCGTTTACTTACTTGGCATAAAATTTAAGATTGTGACCGACTGTAACGCTTTCGCTTTAACCATGAAAAAACGTGGAGATATTCCATTGAGAGTCTCGCGTTGGGCACTCTTCCTTCAAGATTTTGACTACAGTATTGAGCATCGAAATGGCAGCAAAATGAGGCATGTTGATGCTTTAAGCCGCGTATCCTGTCTTATGCTTGAAGACTCACTGCAGCACAGATTGCAGCAAGCACAAGCGAGAGATGATTGGGTCCGAGCGGTGCTAACTGTTTTGGATTGTAGCACATACGAAGATTTTTATGTTAGGCATGGTATTTTATACAAGGATCCCATCAAGGAACTTATAGTAGTACCATCGCTGATGGAAGACGAAATCATAAGAATTGCACACAAGCAAGGGCATTTCTCAGCGAAACGAACTCAAGAAGCAATCGAGAAGACATTCTATATTCCGCAGCTATCGTCAAAAGTGCCAAAAATTGTAAAAAGTTGCGTAGAATGCATAATATCTGAGAGCAAATCAGGCAAGAAAGAAGGGTTTTTGGCACCAATTGACAAAGAAGACAAGCCCTTAGGCACGTACCATGTGGATCATGTCGGTCCAATAGAACAGACAAGTAAAAACTATAACTATATTCTAGTGATAGTCGATGCGTTTTCAAAATTTGTTTGGCTCTATCCAACAAAAAATACCACCGCAGAAGGAGTTGTAGATCGACTAAGACGGCAGGCAGCAGTGTTTGGAAATCCTAAGCGCATAATATCAGATAGGGGTGCAGCTTTCGTTTCAAACTTGTTCAAGGAGTACTGTGAAACAGAAGGTATACAGCATCTTACGATAGCTACAGGAGTTCCAAGAGGAGACGGCCAGGTAGAACGTATCCACAAAATCGTAATACCAATGTTGTCTAAACTATGTCGTGAAAATCCTTGTAGCTGGTATAAGCATATTGATATCGTTCAACAAACAATCAACAGTACGCCGCCAAGAAGCACTAAAGTTTCACCGTTTAGATTGTTGACTGGTGTGGAGATGAAACTTAAAAGAATATCGGACTTGCAAGAACTATTAGAAGAAGCTGCTATAGAGGAGCTAAGTAACGAAGAGAAGAAGTTCGTAAAGAAGCGCGGCAAAATATAGCAAAAATACAGCAGGAAAACCGAAAATCTTTTAATAAACATCGCAAAAAAGAGTCCAATTATAAAATAAACGAACTTGTAGCCATTAAGAGAACACACTATGGTACTGGTTTAAAATTGAAACCTAAATTCTTTGGTCCATATAAAATAGTAAAGATCAAAACCATGGTAGATATGACGTAGAAAAGGTAGGCGACCACGAAGGTCCAGGGAAAACTACAACTGTAGCAGAATACATGAAAAAATGGGAGCCAAATGCTAATTTAACAGAAGAGTCGTCATTCGGGTCGAATGAAGAGTCAGGATGGCCGAGTGTAGGAGTTGGAAACAGAACTAGGAGTGGTCGAACTTACAATCAGTTAAATTAAACAGGCGAGTATAATGTTGGCATTATACT
Source organism: Drosophila novamexicana (assembly GCF_003285875.2). NCBI lineage: Eukaryota > Metazoa > Arthropoda > Insecta > Diptera > Drosophilidae > Drosophila > Drosophila novamexicana. Next base: position 26,335 of record NW_020824998.1, on the reverse strand, counting down.
CATTTGGTAATATAAAATCACTTATCATATGCAACCCTGCTATGGATATTTAATCCACGATAGATTTATCGATAAAAATACAAGAAGGAGAAGCTCAGTTTTAAGCTAGAAGAGTCAATGAAAAGATGTGTTCGCTGTTGCTCGTTGTCTTTGAAATACATGTCGGAAAATGTACAATAATCATAAGTTTACGCTTGTTCACCAATTTCTCTAAATAAAATAATATGAACATAAAGAACTCAAGTGCTTGTGAAGACCATCGAATGGTCATCCCTACATATATGAGGAGCATAGTTAACCTAATAAATTCCGAGTTTGGTCCAGATATCTTGAACAACAATATGTAGTTTCACGCAACTTCGTTCCTATGCCAGCTATGTTATATAGTGGTCCGATCTTAATATGATTTTGCATATATATGAGGAGTAAAGTAAAACTAATAAATGCCGAGTTTCGTCAAGATATCTTAAAAAAAAACAAAAAGTTTTTTATACATTAACTTAATTTTTGACCGATCGTTCCTATGGCAGCTATATGATATAGTGGTCCGATCTTAATAGGGTTTTGCATATATATGAGGAGCTTAGTAAACCTAATAAATGTCGAGTTTGGTCCAGATATCTTGAACAACAATATGTAGTTTCAGGCAACTTAATTTTCGACCGATCATTATATCAGCTATATGATATAATGGTCCGATCTTAATAGGACTTTGCCTATATATGTGGAGTATAATAAAACTAATCAATGCCGAGTTTGGTCAAGATATCGTGAAAAAAAAATGTTTTTTCATACATAAATCTACTTTTCACCAGTTTGTTCCTATGGCAGCTATATGATATAGTCGTCCGATCTTAATAGGATTTTGCAAATGTATGAGAAGTATAATTAAACTAATAAATGTAAAGTTTGGTCAAGATATCTTGATAAACCAAATGTGTTTTCATTCAAGAACTTTATTTTCGACCGATCTTTCCTATGGCAGCTATATGATAAAGTGTGCCGAACTTAGTAGGATTTCGCGTTTATATGAAGAGCATAGTAAACTAATAGATGCCGAGTTTGGTCAAGATATATTCATAAACAAAATGTTTTTTCATAACACTTAATTTTCGACCGATCGTTCCTATGGCAGCTATATGATATAGTGGTCCGATCTTAACATGATTTGGCCTATATATGAGGAGTAAAGTAAAACTAACAAATGCCGAGTTTGGAAAGATATCTTGATAAACAAAATGTTTAGTGGTCCGATCTAGTTGGTTTTGACATATGTGCCGCGAAAGAAAGAGGGAGTTCTGCAAAGTTTCATTAAGATAGCTTTAAAACTGAGTGACTAGTTCGCATAGAAACAGACAGACGGACAGACGATCAGACGGACAGACGGACATGTCTATATCGACTCAGCTGTTGATGCTGATAAAGAATATATATACTTTATGGGGTCGGAGATGTCTCCTTCTATGCGTTACATATTTCACGAAAAAATTATAATACCCTCTGCAAGGGTATAAAAATTGCAACGGGTTCTCCGCAATCGAATGGCCAAGTGCAACGCATAAATAGAAGTTTAGGGCCCATGATAGCAAAGCTCACCTGAAAGTGGACAACATTTGGATAGGATTATTGAAAAATTTGAGTATACATTCAATATCACCCAACATTGTAGCACCAAACATTTGCCTATTATAATTATATTATAAATATATTATTTGGATTAGCGCAAAAAGGAGAGATTAGGGATGAATTAATGCAAAAGTTAGAGGGGATGAGACAGTTAGATACAGTATGTGAACGAAATTTTGAGTAGATTAGAGAATAGAATGCAAAATATTATAATTTTAAAAGAAAAAATTCGAATAAATGTTATGTTGAAGATTATGGAATGGTAAAAACTTTGATAGTACGGCAGGGAAATTCATACCTAACAAGAAGAGCCCATATATAATTGAAAAGGTGTAAAAAAATGACAGATTTTTGCTCAAAGATATTACCTCAATTAGCTTAAAATCCTTAAATCCAAATAGACATAATAAGTAAACTAAATTTTAAAATACGCAACATAATAATATAAAAGACAAAACTTATAATATATTGTTTAATCTAAGATGTATTATTAAAATTAATGTAGAAGTTATAAGTGAAATGTAAATCTGAGACGGAGGACGATCTCATGGTCAGGATGGCCGACTTGTAACAGACTGGTACATCCAATACTATGTAAGGGTCCAGCCAGCTGCTGGTCAGATGTTAATGATCACTGCTATTTACTTATCACTTGATTGACCGTGTTGAGAACAAGGAGAAAAGTCACATTCGAAGCAGACCTGAGAAGAGACGAATGTGTGTGAATGTGCTCTAGTAATACATTTTGAAATTAATTTTCTTTAACGCGAGTCCCGATGCAACTTACTGCATCCAACCTCCCGCCCAACCGATCAAGGGGCGCAGTCGTGTAACGTACGACACGAAATGTAAAGTAAACATGAAAAAAAATAATTTAAAACGAGAAAGAAGGGCTATCTTTGGCACGCCGGTTTTTGTTTTTGATCAAAAACCTGGTTTTCGACCGATCGCACTTATGCCAGCTATATGATATTGTGGACCGATGTTGATAGGATTTTGTACATATATAACAAGCATAGGTATACTAATAAATGCCGAGTTTGGTCAATATATCGTGACAAACATAAAATTTGTCCATACAACAGCTATATGATATAGTGGTCCGATCTTAATAATGTGAGGAGTATAGGAGTATATATATATATTATAAATGCCGATATTGGTCAAGATATCTTGAAAAACAAAATGTTTTTACATACAACTTAACTTTCGACCTATCGTTCCCATTGCAGCTATATGATGTAGTGGTCCGATCCTAATAGGATTTTGCATATATATGAGGAGTATAGTAAAACTAATAAAATACAAGTTTGGTCAATATATCTTGAAAAACAAAATGTTTTGTCATACAACATTTAATTTTCGACCGATCGTTCCTATGCCAGCTATGTTATATAGTGGTCCGATCTTAATATGATTTTGCATATATATGAGGATTAAAGTAAAACTAACAAATGCCGAGTTTCATCAAGATATATTAAAATAACAACAGATTTTTGTACATTAACTTAATTTTTGACCGATCGTTCCTATGGCAGCTATATGATATAGTGGTCCGATCTTCATTAGATTTTTCATATATATGTAGGAGTTGGAAACAGAACTATGAGTGGTCGAACTTACAATCAGTTAAATTAAACAGGCGAGTATAATGTTGGCATTATACTCATTTGGTAATATAAAATCACTTATCATATGCAACCCTGCTATGGATATTTAATCCACGATAGATTTATCGATAAAAATACAAGAAGGAGAAGTTCAGTTTTAAGCTAGAAGAGTCAATGAAAAGATGTGTTCGCTGTTGCTCGTTGTCCTTGAAATACATGTCGGAAAATGTACAATAATCATAAGTTTACGCTTGTTCACCAATTTCTCTAAATAAAATAATATGAACATAAAGAACTCAAGTGCTTGTGAAGACCATCGAATGGTCATCCCTACAAATTTGGTGTCAGAAGTGGGATAGACAGAAATTGTGAAATTCGTAAATTGATTAACGAGTACAAACGTATGCAAGACTATTAATCGGAGCATAAAACGAAGCGGGTGCATGAAAATTCATTAAAATTCGAATGCCCTGGAAAAAATGGAAAAAGTCAAGAATCGTCTAGGATTAATGGCGACAGCGGCGAAGTATGCCTAGAGAGCTCTAGTAAGAGCGAGACAAACAGTCGTGTATTGCGTGACAGTGGTCGATAAGCGCAAGCGAGAAGGCTATGTTTTAAATTCTGCGTAGCAAAGGCTGGATAGCGCAAAATTTTCACTTCGTGATGAAATAAGACGACAAACAGTCGTGTATTGCGTGACAGTGGTCGATAAGCGCAAGCGAGAAGGCGATGTTTTAAATTCTGCGTAGCAAAGGCTGGATAGCGCAAAATTTTCACTTCGTGATGAAATAAGACGACAAACAGTCGTGTATTGCGTGACAGTGGTCGATAAGCGCAAGCGAGAAGGCGATGTTTTAAATTCTGCGTAGCAAAGGCTGGATAGCGCAAAATTTTCACTTCGTGATGAAATAAGAAGTTGCAGATCAAAGAGGCGAAGAGCGAAGAGCGCGGAATCTTTCAATAAAAGAGCGTGTGACTGGAACGTGCTTCAACACGACAACGATGATCACAGGGCGTATCAAGTTACAGATCAACAACAGAGTATGTTATTTCGTCATTATATGAAAATAATTAACTAGTTGTTGAGTAAAGAGTGTTAAATCAGTAAAAAATTTTCAAAGAATCAAATTATAACAAAGAAGAAATTAAGTGTAAGCAAACACAAAGTAAAAGTATAAGTTAAGACAGACGAATATAATAATTTAAAAATTTCTAAAGTTGCTGAAAAAAAAAAAAAAACTAAAATTTGATTCATAAGAGTTTAATTACTTATACCATTAAGTTAAGTACATTGAAATGTTTATTTGTAAGATTCAATTTTAAGCATTGTGAAAAGCGAGCAACGACGATAACAAAATGAACAGAGACGAAATTTTGGCGGTAAGAGTTAACGTATTAAAAGAAAAGTTATCGGCACTTAGTTTGGTAACAACAGGTAGAAAGCAAACTTTGCAAGACCGACTTTTAGAATATTATGGGTTGCAGGTTGACGATAATGAATCTGAGTATGACGATGCTGGGTCGGCTCATACTCGTCAAAGCTCACCAATGCAGATAGTCCGAACAACGTTTACATTACGCGACATTGAAGATTCACTCTCGCAATTCAATGGGTCAAATCAACCAGCTGTTGAAAAATGCATTCATGAATTTGAAGAAAACGCTTTGGCAGTGCAGTGGAACGACCTTCAGAAATTTATTTACTCAAAGCAATTACTAAAAGGTGCAGCAAAATTATTCGTGCGCAGTCAGCATGGAATTTCAGATTGGATATCTTTAAAGCAAGCGCTATTGGAAGAATTTGGGACGGTAGTTTCATCAATAGACGTCCACCGCATGTTGCGGAATAGGCGTAAGCGTCAAGGTGAAGATTATATAGAATATCTGTATAGCCTTATGGAAATTGGCGGACCTCTTAACCTGGATGACTCAAGCCTGATAGAATATTTTATTGAGGGAATACCTGACTCGAGGAGTAACAAAAGTAATCTGTATCAGGCCTAGACTCTGCAGCAACTAAAGAAAAAATCAAGGTATATGAGAAAATCCGTAGTAGTCGCCCTCAAGCGTCTAATACGGGTAGGATGCATAACGATACCGAAGAAAAGAAACCTGACTTGAATAAAGAACGAATTAATAAATGTTTCATATGCGGCGATCCATCACATCTAGCCAGAGAATGTAGACAGCCAATAAAATGTTACAAGTGTGCTCAACCAGGGCATAAGGCAGCTAACTGTTCAGGATCGCGTGCAGTGGAGAAGAAAGAAGGCAAAAATGCGAACACGATGATAAACAAGGCCAACAGTAGTGGAAAATGCATTTTTAAGGAGTTGTCTTGTAAGAACATATGCTTCTCTGCATTAATCGATACAGGCTGTGACCTCTGTCTGATACGCGATGATATCCTTAAAGAGCTAGGAAAAGTTGAACTGAATAATGAAAAACAGTGTCTTGTTGGTATCTGTAATAGTGAGCTAAATACACTGGGAAGCTTTGTCACTCAAGTCGAAGTTGATGGTATCTTACTGGATATAACCTTTCATGTTACGAGCAGAGACGACATCCAATACTCAGCTGTAATACGAAACAGCGTATTGAAGCAAGCGCACTTAATAGTATCGGAAAATTTTGTAGAATTTCGACCCAAAGTGAAGGACAATGCAAACGAGAGAGTAATTGACAAGACATCAACAATAACAGAAGATACTGTCGAAAATAAGAAGCCAGACATAGAGCTTTTACAAGAATTCAAAGATGTATGTTTTTTTGCAGAAAATCAGGAGGCTGAGATCGATCTACATCACTTAGAAAAACCTGTTGCAGACGCAGTTCAAGCAATAATTAAAAACTATTCACCTGAAATGAAGAAGAAATGTCCAATTGAAATGAAAATTTTGTTAAATGATGAGCGTCCAGTTTTCGAACGCCCAAGGCGCATATCACATGCGGACAAGTCTATTCGCAAATCAAAACTTGGCTAGAAGAAAAGATAATACAGCCAAGTACATCGGAGTATGCATCTCCTGTTGTCCTCGTTCCGAAAAAAGATGGTACCAAAAGATTGTGCTGTGACTACAGGCGTTTAAACGAAAAGATCGCGAGGGACAATTTTCCAATGCCCTTAATAGACGATGTGATTGAGAGATTGCAGGGCCAAAGTGTGTTTACTACACTTGATCTCGCAAACGGATTTTTTCATGTTCCAATTGAGCCAAATTCGAGAAAATTTACATCATTTGTAACAAGTGCAGGGCAATATGAATTCCTGTTCGTCCCTTTTGGAATATCGAACTCCCCAGCTGTATTTTCCAGATTCATTCATGCAATTCTTGTAGATCTGGTACAGGATGGTACAGTCGTAACTTATATGGATGATCTTATAATTCCCTCCAAGGATATAGATGAAGGTATCCAAAAGTTAAAGCGCGTACTGGACAGAGCAGCAGAGTTTAACTTGCGTATTAAGTGGAGCAAGTGCCAGTTTCTCTTGAAGGAAGTTGACTTTTTAGGGTACGTTATACAGGGAGGCACAATAAGACCATCTGTAAGAAAAACCCAGGCAGTTCAAAATTTTCCTATACCGCATGACCGAAAGAGTTTGCAGCGTTTTCTCGGATTAACATCGTACTTTAGGCGCTTTGTAGAAGACTATGCGCTGATAGCCAACCCGCTCTCCGATTTGTTACGGAAAGACGTGCAATTTATAGTTGATGAAGAACAACTCGTCGCATTCAGGCAATTAAAATCACCATTAGTTAGTACTCCAGTATTGCGATTATATAATCCGAAAGCCCAGACTGAAGTGCTTACGGACGCCTCAATGAATGGTTATGGTGGTGTACTCTTGCAAAAAGACTCGGACGATCAATTGTTGCATCCAATTCAATATTTAAGTCGGAAAACAAAACCCTCAGAAGAGAAGTATCATTCTTATGAGCTTGAGGTGCTGGTTATAGTCGAGGCCTTGAGAAAGTGGCGCGTTTACTTACTTGGCATAAAATTTAAGATTGTGACCGACTGTAACGCTTTCGCTTTGACCATGAAAAAACGTGGAGATATTCCATTGAGAGTCTCGCGTTGGGCACTCTTCCTTCAAGATTTTGACTACAGTATTGAGCATCGAAATGGCAGCAAAATGAGGCATGTTGATGCTTTAAGCCGCGTATCCTGTCTTATGCTTGAAGACTCACTGCAGCACAGATTGCAGCAAGCACAAGCGAGAGATGATTGGGTCCGAGCGGTGCTAACTGTTTTGGATTGTAGCACATACGAAGATTTTTATGTTAGGCATGGTATTTTATACAAGGATCCCATCAAGGAACTTATAGTAGTACCATCGCTGATGGAAGACGAAATCATAAGCATTGCATACAAGCAAGGGCATTTCTCAGCGAAACGAACTCAAGAAGCAATCGAGAAGACATTCTATATTCCGCAGCTATCGTCAAAAGTGCCAAAAATTGTAAAAAGTTGCGTAGAATGCATAATATCTGAGAGCAAATCAGGCAAGAAAGAAGGGTTTTTGGCACCAATTGACAAAGAAGACAAGCCCTTAGGCACGTACCATGTGGATCATGTCGGTGCAATAGAACAGACAAGTAAAAACTATAACTATATTCTAGTGATAGTCGATGCGTTTTCAAAATTTGTTTGGCTCTATCCAACAAAAAATACCACCGCAGAAGGAGTTGTAGATCGACTAAGACGGCAGGCAGCAGTGTTTGGAAATCCTAAGCGCATAATATCAGATAGGGGTGCAGCTTTCGTTTCAAACTTGTTCAAGGAGTACTGTGAAACAGAAGGTATACAGCATCTTACGATAGCTACAGGAGTTCCTAGAGGAAACGGCCAGGTAGAACGTATCCACAAAATCGTAATACCAATGTTGTCTAAACTATGTCGTGAAAATCCTTGTAGCTGGTATAAGCATATTGATATCGTTCAACAAACAATCAACAGTACGCCGCCAAGAAGCACTAAAGTTTCACCGTTTAGATTGTTGACTGGTGTGGAGATGAAACTTAAAAGAATATCGGACTTGCAAGAACTATTAGAAGAAGCACGTACCATGTGGATCATGTCGGTCCAATAGAACAGACAAGTAAAAACTATAACTATATTCTAGTGATAGTCGATGCGTTTTCAAAATTTGTTTGGCTCTATCCAACAAAAAATACCACCGTAGAAGGAGTTGTAGATCGACTAAGACGGCAGGCAGCAGTGCTTGGAAATCCTAAGCGCATAATATCAGATAGGGGTGCAGCTTTCGTTTCAAACTTGTTCAAGGAGTACTGTGAAACAGAAGGTATACAGCATCTTACGATAGCTACAGGAGTTCCAAGAGGAAACGGCCAGGTAGAACGTATCCACAAAATCGTAATACCAATGTTGTCTAAACTATGTCGTGAAAATCCTTGTAGCTGGTATAAGCATATTGATATCGTTCAACAAACAATCAACAGTACGCCGCCAAGAAGCACTAAAGTTTCACCGTTTAGATTGTTGACTGGTGTGGAGATGAAACTTAAAAGAATATCGGACTTGCAAGAACTATTAGAAGAAGCTGCTATAGAGGAGCTAAGTAACGAAAGAGAAGAAGTTCGTAAAGAAGCGCGGCAAAATATAGCAAAAATACAGCAGGAAAACCGAAAATCTTTTAATAAACATCGCAAAAAAGAGTCCAATTATAAAATAAACGAACTTGTAGCCATTAAGAGAACACGCTATGGTACTGGTTTAAAATTGAAACCTAAATTCTTTGGTCCATATAAAATAGTAAAGATTCAAAACCATGGTAGATATGACGTAGAAAAGGCAGGCGACCACGAAGGTGCAGGGAAAACTACAACTGTAGCAGAATACATGAAAAAATGGGAGCCAAATGCTAATTTAACAGAAGAGTCGTCATTCGGGTCGAATGAAGAGTCAGGATGGCCGAGTGTAGGAGTTGGAAACAGAACTAGGAGTGGTCGAACTTACAATCAGTTAAATTAAACAGGCGAGTATAATGTTGGCATTATACTCATTTGGTAATATAAAATCACTTATCATATGCAACCCTGCTATGGATATTTAATCCACGATAGATTTATCGATAAAAATACAAGAAGGAGAAGTTCAGTTTTAAGCTAGAAGAGTCAATGAAAAGATGTGTTCGCTCTTGCTCGTTGTCTTTGAAATACATGTCGGAAAATGTACAATAATCATAAGTTTACGCTTGTTCACCAATTTCTCTAAATAAAATAATATGAACATAAAGAACTCAAGTGCTTGTGAAGACCATCGAATGGTCATCCCTACATATATGAGGAGCATAGTTAACCTAATATATGCCGAGTTTGGTCCAGATATCTTGATAAACAAAATGCTTTTTATGCAAAAACATAATTTTCGACCGATCGTTCCTATGGCAGCTATATGATATAGTGGTCCGATCTTAATAGAATTTTGCATATATATGAGGATCATAGTAAAACTAAACGAAAAAGAAGGACAATCTTCGGCAGGCCGAAGATATAACACCCTTGCTCATAGTGCTCTGCTCGTATCTAAGAAGTACCGGGAAAATAGTAAATGCTGAGTTTGGTCAAGATATCTTGATAGCCAAAAAAGGTTTTTAATCAAAAACCTGGTTTTCGACCGATCGCTCTTATGATGATTTGGTCCGATGTTGATAGGATTTTAAATTTATATAAGTAGAATGTTTAAACTAATAAGTGCCGAGTTTGGTCAATATATCGTTAATTTTATAACTTAATTTTCGACCGATCGTTTCTATGCCAGCTATATGATATAGTGGTCTGATATTAATATGATTTGGCCTATATATTAGGTATATAGGCCATATGAGTATAGTAAAACTAATAAATGCCGAGTTTGGTCAAGATATCTTGATATAAAAAATGTTTTTTCATACAACAACTTACGGACAGACGGACATGGCTATATCGACTCGGCATTGATGCTGATAAAGAATATATATACTTTATGGGGTCGGAGATGTCTCCTTCTATGCGTTACATATTTCACGAAAAAATTATAATACCCTCTGCAAGGGTATAAAAATTGCAACGGGTTCTCCGCAATCGAATGGCCAAGTGCAACGCTTAAATGGAAGTTAAGGGCCCATGATAGCAAAGCTAACCTGAAAGTGGACAACATTTGGATAGGATTATTGAAAAATTTGAGTATACATTCAATATAACCCAACATTGTAGCACCAAACATTTGCCTATTATAATTATATTATAAATATATTATTTGGATTGGCGCAAAAAGGAGAGGTTAGGGATGAATTAAGGCCAAAGTTAGAGGGAATGAGACAGTTAGATACAGTATGTGAACGAAATTTTGAGCAGATTAGAGAATAGAATGAAAAATATTATAATTTTAAAAGAAAAAATTCGAATAAATGTAATGTTGGGGATTATGAAATGGTAAAAAACTTTGATAGTACGGCAGGGAAATTGATACCTAAGAAGAAGAGCGCATATATAATTGAAAAGGTGTAAAAAAATGACAGATTTTTGCTCAAAGATATTACCTCAATTAGCTTAAAATCCTTAAATCCAAATAGACATAATAAGTAAACTAAATTTTAAAATACGCAACATAATAATATAAAAGACAAAATATAATATATTGTTAAATCTAAGATGTATTATTAAAATTAATGTGGAAGTTATAAGTGAAATGTAAATCTGAGATAGAGGACGATCTCATGGTCAGGATGGCCGACTTGTAACAGACTGGTACATCCAATACTGTGTAAGGCTTGATTGACCGTGTTGAGAACAAGGAGAAAAGTCACGTTCGAAGCAGACCTGAGAAGAGACGAATGTGTGTGAATGTGCTCTAGTAATACATTTTGAAATTAATTTTCTTTAACGCGAATCCCGATGCAACTTACTGCATCCAACCTCCCGCCCAACCGATCGAGGGGCGCAGTCATGTAACGTACGATACGAAATGTAAAGTAAACATGAAAAAAAATAATTTAAAACGAGAAAGAAGGGCTATCTTCGGCAGGCCGAAGATCTAATACCCTTGCAGACCCAACCTTTTTATAACGCTCATTGTGCTTTGCCCGTATCTAAGAAATACCAGGAAAATAGTAAATTCCGAGTTTGGTCAAGATATTTTGATAACCAAAAAAGGTTTTTGATCAAGAACCTGGTTTTCGATCGATCGCACTTATGGCAGCTATATGATATAGTGGTCCGATCTCAATAGGGTTTTGCATATATATGAGGAGTAAAGTAAGAAATAATAAATGCCGAGTTTCGTCAAGATATCTTAAAAAAACAAAAAGTTTTTTTATACATTAAATTAATTTTTGACCGATCGTTCCTATGGCAGCTATATAATATACTGGTCCGCTCTTAATAGGATTTTGCATATATATGAGGGGTAAAGTAAAACTAATAAGTGCCGAGTTTGGTCAAGATATCTTGAAAAACAAAATGATTCTTCATATAAAAACTTAATTTTCGATCGATCGTTCCTATGGCAGCTATATAATATAGTGGTCTGCTCTTAATAGGATTTTGCATATATATGAGGAGTAAAGTAAAACTAATAAATGCCGAGTTTAATCATACAAAAAGTTAATTTTCACCGATCGTTCCTATGGCAGCAATGTGATATAGTTGTCCGATCTTAATATGATTTTGCATATATATGAGGAGTAAAGTAAAATCTAATAAATGCCGAGCTTAAAAAAACAAAAAGTTTTTTTATACATTAACTTAATTTTTGACCGATCGCTCCTCAGGCAGCTATATGATATAGTGGTCCGATCTCAATAGGGTTTTGCAAATGTATGAGGAATAAAGTAAAACTAATAAATTCTTCGTTTCGTCAAGATATCTTGAAAAATAAAATGTTGTTTCATACAAAGACTTTATTTTCGACCGATCGTTCCTATGGCAGCTATATGATATAGTGGTCCGCTCTTTATAGGACTTTGCATATATATGAGGGGTAAAGTAAAACTAATAAGTGCCGAGTTTGGTCAAGATATCTTGAAAAACAAAATGTTTTTTCATACAAAAACTTAATTTTTGACCGGTCGTTCCTATGGTAGCTATATGATATAGTGGTCCGATCTTAATAGGATTTTGCATATATATGAGGAGCTAAAGTAAACTAATAAATGCCGAGTTTGGTCAAGATATCTTGAAAAACAAAATGTTTTTTCATACAACAAGCTTAATTTTCGACCGATCGTTCCTATGGCAGCTATATGATATAGTGGTCCGATCTTAATAGGATTTTGCATATATATGAGGAGCTAAGTAAAACTAATAAATGCCGAGTTTGGTCAAGATATCTTAAAAACAAAATGTTTTTTTCATACAACAACTAAATTTTCGACCGATCGATCCTATGGCAGCTATATGATATAGTGGTCCGATCTTAATAGGATTTTGCATATATATGAGGAGCTAAGTAAAACTAATAAATGCCGAGTTTGGTCAAGATATCTTGAAAAACAAAATGTTTTTTCATACAAAACTTAATTTTCGACCGATCGTTCCTATGGCAGCTATATGATATAGTGGTCCGATCTTAATAGGATTTTGCATATATATGAGGAGTAAAGTAAAACTAATAAATGCCGAGTTTGGTCAAGATATCTTGAAAAACAAAATATTTTTTCATACAAAAACTTAATTTGCGACCGATCGTTCCTATGGCAGCTATATGATATAGTGGTCCGATCTTAATAGGATTTTGCATATATATGAGGAGTAAGTAAACTAATAAATGCCGAGTTTGTCAAGATATCTTGAAAAACAAAATGTTTTTTCATACAACAAACTTAATTTTCGACCGATCGTTCCTATGGCAGCTATAATGATATAGTGGTCCGATCTTAATAGGATTTTGCATATATATGAGGAGTAGTAGTAAAACTAATAAATGCCGAGCTTTGGTCAAGATATCTTGAAAAACAAAATGTTTTTTCATACAAAACTTAATTTCGACCGATCGTTCCTATGGCAGCTATATGATATAGTGTCCGATCTTAATAGGATTTTGCATATATATGAGGAGTATAGTAAAACTAATAAATGCCGAGTTTGGTCAAGATATCTTGAAAAACAAAATGTTTTTCATACAACAACTTAATTTTCGACCGATCGTTCCTATGGCAGCTATATGATATAGTGGTCCGATCTTAATAGGATTTTGCATATATATGAGGAGTATAGTAAAACTAATAAATGCCGAGTTTGGTCAAGATATCTTGAAAAACAAATGTTTTTTCATACAACAACTTAATTTTCGACCGATCGTTCCTATGGCAGCTATATGATATAGTGGTCCGATCTTAATAGGATTTTGCATATATATGAGGAGTATAGTAAAACTAATAAATGCCGAGTTTGGTCAAGATATCTTGAAAACAAAATGTTTTTCATACAACAACTTAATTTTCGACCGATCGTTCCTATGGCAGCTATATGATATAGTGGTCCGATCTTAATAGGATTTTGCATATATATGAGGAGCTATAGTAAACTAATAAATGCCGAGTTTGGTCAAGATATCTTGAAAACAAAATGTTTTTTTCATACAACAACTTAATTTTCGACCGATCGTTCCTATGGCAGCTATATGATATAGTGGTCCGATCTTAATAGGATTTTGCATATATATGAGGAGTATAGTAAAACTAATAAATGCCGAGTTTGGTCAAGATATCTTGAAAAACAAAATGTTTTTTCATACAACAACTTAATTTCGACCGATCGTTCTATGGCAGCTATATAATATAGTGTCCGATCTTAATAGGATTTTGCATATATATGAGGAGCTATAGTAAAACTAATAAATGCCGAGTTTGGTCAAGATATCCTTGAAAACAAAATGTTTTTTCATACAACAACTTAATTTTCGACGATCGTTCCTATGGCAGCTATATGATATAGTTTCCGATCTTAATAGGATTTGCATATATATGAGTAGCTATAGCTAAAACTAATAAATGCCGAACTTGGTCAAGATTATCTTGAAAAACAAAAGTTTTTTCATACAAAACTTAATTTTCGACCGATCGTTCCTATGGCAGCTATATAATATAGTGGTCGATCCTTAATAGGATTTTGCATATATATGAGGAGTAAAGTAAATCTTAATAATGCCGAGCTTTGTCAAGATATCTTGAAAAACAAAATGTTTTTTCATACAACTTAATTTTCGACCGATCGTTCCCTATGGCAGCTATATGATATAGTGGTCCGATCTTAATAGGACTTTGGCATATATATGAGGAGTATAGTAAAACTAATAAATGCCGAGTTGGTCAAGATATCTTTGAAAACAAAATGTTTTTTATTACAAAACCTTAATTTTCGACCGATCGTTCCTATGGCAGCTATATGATATAGTGGTCCGATCTTAATAGGATTTTGTTATATAATGAGGAGTAAAGTAAACTAATAAATGCCGAGTTTGGTCAAGATATCTTGAAAACAAAATGTTTTTTCATACAAAACTTAATTTTCGACCGATCGTTCCTATGGCAGCTATATGATATAGTGGTCCGATCTTAATAGATTTTGCATATATATGAGGAGTATAGTAAAACTAATAAATGCCGAGTTTGGTCAAGATATCTTGAAAACAAAATGTTTTTTCATACAAAACTTAATTTTCGACCGATCGTTCCTATGGCAGCTATATGATATAGTGGTCCGATCTTAATAGGATTTTGCATATATATGAGGAGTATAGTAAACTAATAAATGCCGAGTTTGGTCAAGATATCTTGAAAAACAAAATGTTTTTCATACAACAACTTAATTTTCGACCGATCGTTCCTATGGCAGCTATATGATATAGTGGTCCGATCTTAATAGGATTTTGCCTATATATGAGGAGTATAGTAAAACTAATAAATGCCGAGTTTGGTCAAGATATCTTGAAAACAAAATGTTTTTTCATACAAAACTTAATTTTCGACCGATCGTTCATATGGCAGCTATATGATATAGTGGTCCGATCATAAAAGGATTGTCCATATAGATGGGGAGTAAAGTAAAACTAATAAATGCTGAGTTTGGTCAAGATATCTTGAAAAACAAAATGTTTTTTTATACAACAACTTAATTTTCGACCGATCCTTCCTATGGCAGCTATATGATATAGTCGTCCGATCCTTATAGGATGTTGCATATATATGAGGAGTATAGTAAAACTAATAAATGCCGATTTTGGTCAAAATATCTTTAAAAACAAAATGTTTTTTCATACAAATACTTAGTTTTCGACCGATCGTTCTTATGGCAGCTATATGATATAGTGGTCCAATCTTCATTAGATTTTACATATATATGAGGAGCATAGTTAACCTAATAAATGCCGAGTTTGGTCAAGATATCTTGAAAAACAAAATGTTTTTATATACAACAACTGAATTTTCGACCGGCAGCTATATGATATATTCGTCCGATCCTAATAGGATTTTGGCATATATATGAGGAGCATAGTTAAAACTAATTAATGCCGAGTTTGGTCAAGATATCTTGAAAAACAAAATGTTTTTTCATACACAACTTAATTTTCGACCTATCGTTCCTTTGGCAGCTATTTGATATAGCGTGTCCGATCTTAATAGGACTTTGCATATATATGAGGAGCATAGTAAAACTATAAATGCCGAGTTTGGTCAAGATATCTTGAAAAACAAAATGTTTTTTCATAGAACAACTTAATTTCCGACCGATCGTTCTATGGCAGCTATATGATATAGGGTCCGATCTTAATTGGATTTTGCATATATATGAGGAGCATAGTAAAACTAATAATTGCCGAGTTTGGTCAAGATATCTTGAAAAACAAAATGTTTTTTCATACAACAACTTAATTTTCGACCGATCGTTCCTTTGGCAGCTATATTATATAGTGGTCCGATCTTAATAGGTTTTGCATATATATGAGGAGTATAGTAAAACTAATAAATGCCGAGTTTGGTCAAGATATCTTGAAAAACAAAATGTTTTTTCATACAACAACTTAATTTTCGACCGATCGTTCCTATGGCAGCTATATGATATAGTGGTCCGATCTTAATAGGATTTTGCATATATATGAGGAGTATAGTAAAACTAATAAATGCCGAGTTTGGTCAAGATATCTTGAAAAACAAAATGTTTTTTCATACAACAACTTAATTTTCGACCGATCGTTCCTATGGCAGCTATATGATATAGTGGTCCGATCTTAATAGGATTTTGCATATATATGAGGAGTATAGTAAAACTAATAAATGCCGAGTTTGGTCAAGATATCTTGAAAAACAAAATGTTTTTTCATACAACAACTTAATTTTCGACCGATCGTTCCTATGGCAGCTATATGATATAGTGGTCCGATCTTAATAGGATTTTGCCTATATATGAGGAGTATAGTAAAACTAATAAATGCCGAGTTTGGTCAAGATATCTTGAAAAACAAAATGTTTTTTCATACAACAACTTAATTTTCGACCGATCGTTCCTATGGCAGCTATATGATATAGTGGTCCGATCTTAATAGGATTTTGCATATATATGAGGAGCTATAGTAAACTAATAAATGCCGAGTTTGGTCAAGATATCTTGAAAAACAAAAATGTTTTTCATACAACAACTTAATTTTCGACCGATCGTTCTATGGCAGCTATATGATATAGTGGTCCGATCTTAATAGGATTTTGCATATATATGAGGAGTCAAGTAAACTAATAAATGCCGAGTTTGGTCAAGATATCTTGAAAACAAAATGTTTTTTCATACAACAACTAATTTTGACCGATCGTTCCTATGGCAGCTATATGATATAGTGGTCCGATCTTACTAGATTTTGCATATATATGAGGAGTATAGTAAACTAATAAATGCCGAGTTTGGTCAAGATATCTTGAAAAACAAATGTTTTTTCATACAACAACTTAATTTTCGACCGATCGTTCCTATGGCAGCTATATGATATAGTGGTCCAATCTTCATTAGATTTTACATATATATGAGGAGCATAGTTAACCTAATAAATGCCGAGTTTGGTCAAGATATCTTGAAAAACAAAATGTTTTTTCATACAACAACTTAATTTTCGACCGATTGTTTCTATGGCAGCTATATGATATAATGGTCCGATCTTAAAAGGATTGTCCATATAGATGAGGAGTAAAGTAAAACTAATAAATGCCGAGTTTGGTCTAGTTATATTAAAAACAAAGTGTTTATTCATACAAATACTTAATTTTCGACCGATCGTTTCTATGGCAGCTATACAATATAGTGGTCCGATCTTAAAAGGATTTTCCATATAGATGAGGTGCAAAGTAACACTAATAAATGCCGAGTTTGGTCAAGATATCTTGAAAACCAAAATGTTTTTCATACAACAACTTAATTTTCGACCGATCGTTCCTATGGCAGCTATATGATATAGTGGTCCTATCTTACTAGGATTTTGCTATATAATGAGGAGTATAGTAAAACTAATAAATGCCGAGTTTGGTCAAGATATCTTGAAAAACAAAATGTTTTTCATACAAAAACTTAATTTTCGACCGATCGTTCCTATGGCAGCTATATGATATAGTGGTCCGATCTTAATAGGATTTTGCATATATATGAGGAGTATAGTAAAACTAATAAATGCCGAGTTTGGTCAAGATATCTTGAAAAACAAAATGTTTTTTCATACAACAACTTAATTTTCGACCGATCGTTCCTATGGCAGCTATATGATATAGTGGTCCGATCTTAATAGGATTTTGCATATATATGAGGAGTATAGTAAAACTAATAAATGCCGAGTTTGGTCAAGATATCTTGAAAAACAAAATGTTTTTTCATACAACAACTTAATTTTCGACCGATCGTTCCTATGGCAGCTATATGATATAGTGGTCCGATCTTAATAGGATTTTGCATATATATGAGGAGTATAGTAAAACTAATAAATGCGAGTTTGGTCAAGATATCTTGAAAACAAAATGTTTTTTCATACAACAACTTAATTTTCGACCGATCGTTCCTATGGCAGCTATATGATATAGTGGTCCGATCTTAATAGATTTTGCATATATATGAGGAGTATAGTAAAACTAATAAATGCCGAGTTGGTCAAGATATCTTGAAAACAAAATGTTTTTTCATACAACAACTTAATTTTTCGACCGATCGTTCCTATGGCAGCTATATGATATAGTGGTCCGATCTTAATAGGATTTTGCATATATATGAGGAGTAAGTAAAACTAATAAATGCCGAGTTTGGTCAAGATATCTTGAAAAACAAATTTTTTTCATACAACAACTTAATTTTCGACCGATCGTTCCTATGGCAGCTATATGATATAGTGGTCCGATCTTAATAGGATTTTGCATATATATGAGAGTAATAGTAAACTAATAAATGCCGAGTTTGGTCAAGATATCTTGAAAAACAAATAGTTTTTTCATACAACAACTTAATTTTCGACCGATCGTTCCTATGGCAGCTATATGATATAGTGGTCCGATCTTAATAGGATTTTGCATATATATGAGGAGTATAGTAAAACTAATAAATGCCGAGTTTGGTCAAGATATCTTGAAAAACAAAATGTTTTTCATACAAACTTAATTTTCGACCGATCGTTCCTATGGCAGCTATATGATATAGTGGTCCGATCTTAATAGGATTTTGCATATATATGAGGAGTATAGTAAAACTAATAAATGCCGAGTTTGGTCAAGATATCTTGAAAACAAAATGTTTTTTCATACAACAACTTAATTTTCGACCGATCGTTCCTATGGCAGCTATATGATATAGTGGTCCGATCTTAATAGGATTTTGCATATATATGAGGAGTATAGTAAAACTAATAAATGCCGAGTTTGGTCAAGATATCTTGAAAAACAAAATGTTTTTTCATACAACAACTTAATTTTCGACCGATCGTTCCTATGGCAGCTATATGATATAGTGGTCCGATCTTAATAGGATTTTGCATATATATGAGGAGTATAGTAAAACTAATAAATGCCGAGTTTGGTCAAGATATCTTGAAAAACAAAATGTTTTTTCATACAAAAACTTAATTTTCGACCGATCGTTCCTATGGCAGCTATATGATATAGTGGTCCGATCTTAATAGGATTTTGCATATATATGAGGAGTAAAGTAAAACTAATAAATGCCGAGTTTGGTCAAGATATCTTGAAAACAAAATGTTTTTCATACAAAACTTAATTTTCGACCGATCGTTCCTATGGCAGCTATATGATATAGTGGTCCGATCTTAATAGGATTTTGCATATATATGAGGAGTATAGTAAAACTAATAAATGCCGAGTTTGGTCAAGATATCTTGAAAAACAAAATGTTTTTCATACAACAACTTAATTTTCGACCGATCGTTCCTATGGCAGCTATATGATATAGTGGTCCGATCTTAATAGGATTTTGCATATATATGAGGAGTATAGTAAAACTAATAAATGCCGAGTTTGGTCAAGATATCTTGAAAAACAAAATGTTTTTTCATACAACAACTTAATTTTCGACCGATCGTTCCTATGGCAGCTATATGATATAGTGGTCCTATCTTAATAGGATTTTGCATATATATGAGGAGCATAGTAAACTAATAAATGCCGAGTTTGGTCAAGATATCTTGAAAAACAAAATGTTTTTCATACAACAACTTAATTTTCGACCGATCGTTCCTATGGCAGCTATATGATATAGTGGTCCGATCTTAATAGGATTTTGCCATATATATGGAGGATAGTAAAACTAATAAATGCCGAGTTTGGTCAAGATATCTTGAAAAACAAAATGTTTTTTCATACAACAACTTAATTTTCGACCGATCGTTCCTATGGCAGCTATATGATATAGTGGTCCGATCTTAATAGATTTTGCATATATATGAGGAGTATAGTAAAACTAATAAATGCCGAGTTTGGTCAAGATATCTTGAAAAACAAAATGTTTTTTCATACAACAACTTAATTTTCGACCGATCGTTCCTATGGCAGCTATATGATATAGTGGTCCGATCTTAATAGGATTTTGCATATATATGAGGAGTATAGTAAAACTAATAAATGCCGAGTTTGGTCAAGATATCTTGAAAAACAAAATGTTTTTTCATACAACAACTTAATTTTCGACCGATCGTTCCTATGGCAGCTATATGATATAGTGGTCCGATCTTAATAGGATTTTGCATATATATGAGGAGTATAGTAAAACTAATAAATGCCGAGTTTGGTCAAGATATCTTGAAAAACAAAATGTTTTTTCATACAACAACTTAATTTTCGACCGATCGTTCCTATGGCAGCTATATGATATAGTGGTCCGATCTTAATAGGATTTTGCATATATATGAGGAGTATAGTAAAACTAATAAATGCCGAGTTTGGTCAAGATATCTTGAAAAACAAAATGTTTTTTCATACAACAACTTAATTTTCGACCGATCGTTCCTATGGCAGCTATATGATATAGTGGTCCGATCTTAATAGGATTTTGCATATATATGAGGAGTATAGTAAAACTAATAAATGCCGAGTTTGGTCAAGATATCTTGAAAAACAAAATGTTTTTTCATACAAAAACTTAATTTTCGACCGATCGTTCCTATGGCAGCTATATGATATAGTGGTCCGATCTTAATAGGATTTTGCATATATATGAGGAGTATAGTAAAACTAATAAATGCCGAGTTTGGTCAAGATATCTTGAAAAACAAAATGTTTTTTCATACAACAACTTAATTTTCGACCGATCGTTCCTATGGCAGCTATATGATATAGTGGTCCGATCTTAATAGGATTTTGCATATATATGAGGAGTATAGTAAAACTAATAAATGCCGAGTTTGGTCAAGATATCTTGAAAAACAAAATGTTTTTTCATACAACAACTTAATTTTCGACCGATCGTTCCTATGGCAGCTATATGATATAGTGGTCCGATCTTAATAGGATTTTGCATATATATGAGGAGTATAGTAAAACTAATAATGCCGAGTTTTGGTCAAGATATCTTGAAAAACAAAATGTTTTTTTCATACAAAACTTAATTTTCGACCGATCGTTCCTATGGCAGCTATATGATATAGTGGTCCGATCTTATAGGATTTTGCATATATGAGGAGTATAGTAAAACTAATAAATGCCGAGTTTGGTCAGATATCTTGAAAACAAAATGTTTTTCATACAAAACTTAATTTTCGACCGATCGTTCCTATGGCAGCTATATGATATAGTGGTCCGATCTTAATAGTATTTTGCTATATATATGAGGAGTATAGTTAAACTAATAAATGCCGAGTTTGGTCAAGATATCTTGACAAACAAAATGTTTGTTCATACAACAACTTAATTTCGACCGATCGTTCCTATGGCAGCCTATATGATATAGTGGTCCGATCTTAATAGATTTTGCCATATATATGAGGAGTAAAGTAAAACTAATAAATGCCGAGTTTGGTCAAGATATCTGAAAACAAAATGTTTTTTCATACAACAACTTAATTTTCGACCGATCGTTCCTATGGCAGCTATATGATATAGTGGTCCGATCTTAATAGGATTTTGCATATATATGAGAGTATAGTAAAACTAATAAATGCCGAGTTTGGTCAAGATATCTTGAAAACAAAATGTTTTTTCATACAACACTTAATTTTCGACCGATCGTTCCTATGGCAGCTATATGATATAGTGGTCGATCTAATAGGATTTTGCATATATATGAGGAGTATAAGTAAAACTAATAAATGCCGAGCTTTGGTCAAGATATCTTGATAAAACAAAATGTTTTTTCATACAAAACTTAATTTTCGACCGATCGTTCCTATGGCAGCTATATGATATAGTGGTCCGATCTTAATAGGATTTTGCATATATATGAGGAGTAAGTAAAACTAATAAATGTCCGAGTTTGGTCAAGATATCTTGAAAACAAAATGTTTTTTCATACAACAACTTAATTTTCGACCGATCGTTTCTATGGCAGCTATATGATATAGTGGTCCGATCTTAAAAGTTTTGTCCATATAGATGAGGAGTAAAGTAAAACTAATAAATGCCGAGTTTGGTCAAGATATCGTGAAAAACAAAATGTTTTTTCATACAATAAGTTAATTTTCGATCGATAGTTCCAATGTCAGCTATATGATATATAGTCGTCCGATCCTTATGAGATGTTGCCTATATATGAGGAGTAAAGTAAAACTAATAAATGCCGAGTTTGGTCAAGATATCTTTAGAAACAAAATGTTTTTTTCATACAACTTAATTTTCGACCGATCGTTTCTATGGCAGCTATATGATATAGTCGTCCAATCTTCATTAGATTTTACATATATATGAGGAGCATAGTTAACCTAATAAATTCCGAGTTTGGTCAAAATATCTTGAAAAACAAAATGTTTTTTTATACACAACTTAATTTTCGACCGATCGTTTCTATGGCAGCTATATGATATAGTGGTCCGATCTTAATAGGATTTTGCATATATATGAGGAGTATAGTAAAACTAATAAATGCCGAGTTTGGTCAAGATATCTTGAAAAACAAAATGTTTTTTCATACAACAACTTAATTTCGACCGATCGTTCTATGGCAGCTATATGATATAGTGGTCCGATCTTAATAGGATTTTGCATATATATGAGGAGTATAGTAAAACTAATAAATGCCGAGTTTGGTCAAGATATCTTGAAAAACAAATTTTTTTTCATACAACAACTTAATTTTCGACCGATCGTTCCTATGGCAGCTATATGATATAGTGGTCCGATCTTAATAGGATTTTGCATATATATGAGGAGTATAGTAAAACTAATAAATGCCGAGTTTGGTCAAGATATCTTGAAAAACAAAATGTTTTTTCATACAACAACTTAATTTTCGACCGATCGTTCCTATGGCAGCTATATGATATAGTGGTCCGATCTTAATAGGATTTTGCATATATATGAGGAGTAAAGTAAACTAATAAATGCCGAGTTTGGTCAAGATATCTTGAAAAACAAAATTTTTTTTCATACAACAACTTAATTTTCGACCGATCGTTCCTATGGCAGCTATATGATATAGTGGTCCGATCTTAATAGGATTTTGCATATATATGAGGAGTAAAGTAAAACTAATAAATGCCGAGTTTGGTCAAGATATCTTGAAAAACAAAATGTTTTTTCATACACAACTTAATTTTCGACCGATCGTTCCTATGGCAGCTATATGATATAGTGGTCCGATCTTAAATAGGATTTTGCATATATATGAGGAGTAAAGTAAAACTAATAAATGCCGAGTTTGGTCAAGATATCTTGAAAAACAAAATGTTTTTTCATACAACAACTTAATTTTCGACCGATCGTTCCTATGGCAGCTATATGATATAGTGGTCCGATCTTAATAGGATTTTGCATATATATGAGGAGTAAAGTAAAACTAATAAATGCCGAGTTTGGTCAAGATATCTTGAAAAACAAAATGTTTTTTCATACAAAAACTTAATTTTCGACCGATCGTTCCTATGGCAGCTATATGATATAGTGGTCCGATCTTAATAGGATTTTGCATATATATGAGGAGTATAGTAAAACTAATAAATGCCGAGTTTGGTCAAGATATCTTGAAAAACAAAATGTTTTTTCATACAACAACTTAATTTTCGACCGATCGTTCCTATGGCAGCTATATGATATAGTGGTCCGATCTTAATAGGATTTTGCATATATATGAGGAGTATAGTAAAACTAATAAATGCCGAGTTTGGTCAAGATATCTTGAAAACAAAATGTTTTTCATACAACAACTTAATTTTCGACCGATCGTTCCTATGGCAGCTATATGATATAGTGGTCCGATCTTAATAGGATTTTGCATATATATGAGGAGTATAGTAAAACTAATAAATGCCGAGTTTGGTCAAGATATCTTGAAAAACAAAATGTTTTTTCATACAACAACTTAATTTTCGACCGATCGTTCCTATGGCAGCTATATGATATAGTGGTCCGATCTTAATAGGATTTTGCATATATATGAGGAGTATAGTAAAACTAATAAATGCCGAGTTTGGTCAAGATATCTTGAAAACAAAATGTTTTTCATACAACAACTTAATTTTCGACCGATCGTTCCTATGGCAGCTATATGATATAGTGGTTCCGATCTTAATAGGATTTTGCATATATATGAGGAGTATAGTAAAACTAATAAATGCCGAGTTTGGTCAAGATATCTTGAAAACAAAATGTTTTTTCATACAAAACTTAATTTTCGACCGATCGTTCCTATGGCAGCTATATGATATAGTGGTTCGATCTTAATAGGATTTTGCATATATATGAGGAGTATAGTAAAACTAAAAAATGCCGAGTTGGTCAAGATATCTTGAAAAACAAAATGTTTTTCATACAACAACTTAATTTTCGACCGATCGTTCCTATGGCAGCTATATGATATAGTGGTCCGATCTTAATAGGATTTTGCATATATATGAGGAGTATAGTAAAACTAATAAATGCCGAGTTTGGTCAAGATATCTTGAAAAACAAAATGTTTTTCATACAACAACTTAATTTTCGACCGATCGTTCCTATGGCAGCTATATGATATAGTGGTCCGATCTTAATAGGATTTTGCATATATATGAGGAGTATAGTAAAACTAATAAATGCCGAGTTTGGTCAAGATATCTTGAAAAACAAAATGTTTTTCATACAAAACTTAATTTTCGACCGATCGTTCCTATGGCAGCTATATGATATAGTGGTCCGATCTTAATAGGATTTTGCATATATGAGGAGCTATAGTAAAACTAATAAATGCCGAGTTTGGTCAAGATATCTTGAAAAACAAAATGTTTTTTCATACAACAACTTAATTTTCGACCGATCGTTCCTATGGCAGCTATATGATATAGTGGTCCGATCTTAATAGGATTTTGCATATATATGAGGAGTATAAGTAAAACTAATAAATGCCGAGTTTGGTCAAGATATCTTGAAAACAAAATGTTTTTTCATACAACAACTTAATTTTCGACCGATCGTTCCTATGGCAGCTATATGATATAGTGGTCCGATCTTAATAGGATTTTGCATATATATGAGGAGCATAGTAAAACTAATAAATGCCGAGTTTGGTCAAGATATCTTGAAAAACAAAATGTTTTTTCATACAACAACTTAATTTTCGACCGATCGTTCCTATGCAGCTATATGATATAGTGGTCCGATCTTAATAGGATTTTGCATATATATGAGGAGTATAGTAAAACTAATAAATGCCGAGTTTGGTCAAGATATCTTGAAAACAAATGTTTTTTCATACAACAACTTAATTTTCGACCGATCGTTCCTATGCAGCTATATGATATAGTGGTCCGATCTTAATAGGATTTTGCATATATATGAGGAGCATAGTAAACTAATAAATGCCGAGTTTGGTCAAGATATCTTGAAAACAAAATGTTTTTCATACAACACTTAATTTTCGACCGATCGTTCCTATGGCAGCTATATGATATAGTGGTCCGATCTTCATAGGATTTTGCTATATATATGAGGAGTAATAGTATAACTAATAAATGCCTAGTTTGGTCAAGATATCGTGAAAAACAAAATGTTTTTTCATACAATAAGTAAATTTTTCGATCGATAGTTCCAGTGTCAGCTATATGATATATAGTCGTCAGATCCTTATGAGATGTTGCCTATATATGAGGAGTAAAGTAAAACTAATAAATGCCGAGTTTGGTCAAATATCTTGAAAAACAAAATGTTTTTTTATACACACTTAATTTTCGACCGATCGTTTCTATGACAGCTATATGATATAGTGGTCCGATCTTAAAAGGATTGACCATATAGATGAGAAGTAAAGTAAAACTAATAAATGCCGAGTTTGGTCAATATATCGTGAAAAACAAAATGTTTTTTATACAACAACCTAATTTTCGACCGATCGTTCCTATGGCAGCTATATAATATATATTCGTCCGATCCTTATAGGATGTTGCCTATATATAGGAGTAAAGTAAAACTAATACATGCCGAGTTTGTTCAAGATATCCTGAAA
>NW_020824997.1:0-103865 GCF_003285875.2 Drosophila novamexicana | reverse complement strand
ACAGAAGAGTCGATTTCACCAGTAATTAATTTATGAATAAATATTACACCCAGCATGGTTCTACGATTAATTAAAGAAGGAAGGTTAATCATCAGAAGTCTACTGGAGTATGACGGTAAGCGAACACGAGGATCCCAATTTAAACCACTAAGGGCAAACAACAAGAATTGTTTCTGAACGGATTCAATTCTGTCCTGATGGGTAGCATATTGTGGTGACCAGATACATGAGGCATACTCAAGAATAGGTCGTACCAAAGATATATAAAGTGTTTTTGTCGTGTACGGATCGTCAAACTCCTTTGACCATCGCTTGATGAAATCCATAACTATTCTGGCCTTATTGTTTATGATCAAGGATGACACCTAGATCATTAACTTCATTAGAAGTACTATTAACGCGCTCAAGCGGTATGCTATCAAGGATGTAAGAAACAAATTGAGGAGGGCTTCTATAGAAGGTCATAACCTTACATTTAGAGCAATTTAAGTTTAACAGGTTGGTTAGACACCAAGCCTGAAACGCATCAATGTCCGCTTTTAAGAGATAACATGATGCAATATCCTTATATGCAAGGCATAATTTTACATCATCAGCATACATTAATACTCGAGAGTGAGACAGTATCGAGGGAAGGTCATTGATGAAAAGAGTAAAGAGTAGCGGGCCAAGATGACTACCTTGAGGAACACCGGAAGTCACCAGAATACGTTTAGAGAATGAATTTCTGAAAAGAACCTTTTGGGTTCTGTCACGCAAATACTCTGATATCCAGTTCAAAAGATTGACTGGGAAGCCGAGAAGGCTTATTTTATGAAGCAACAAGGAATGGTTGACAGAGTCGAAAGCCTTACTGAAATCAGTATAGATGACGTCAGCCTGCTTTCTTTCCTTAAACCCATCAATTACAAACGACCGATCGTTCCTATGACAGCTATATGATATAGTGGTCCGATCTTAAAAGGATTTTGCATATATATATATTTGGAGTAAAGTAAAACTAATAAATCCCGAGTTTGGTCAAGATATCTTGATAAACAAAATGTTTTTCATACAAAAACTTAATTTTCGACCGATAGTTCCTATGGCAGGTATATGATATAGTGGTCCGATCTTAATAGGATTTTGCATATATATGCGGAGCTTACTAAAACTTATAATTGCCGAGTTTGCTCAAGATATCTTGATAAGCAAAATGTTTTTTCATACAAAAACTTAATTTTCGACCGATCGTTCCTATGGCAGCTATATGATATAGTGGTCCGATCTTAATAGGATTTTGCATATATGTTAGGATCTTACTAGAACTTATAATTGCCGAGTTTGGTCAAGATATCTTGATAAAAAAAATGTTTTTTCATACAAAAACTTAATTTTCGACCGATCGTTCCTATGACAGCTATATGATATAGTGGTCCGATCTTAATAGGATTTTGCATATATATATTAGGAGTAAAGTAAAACTAATAAATCCCGAGTTTGGTCAAGATATCTTGATAAACAAAATGTTTTTCATAAAAAAACTTAATTTTCGACCGATAGTTCCTATGGCAGCTATATGATATAGTGGTCCGATCTTAATAGGATTTTGCATATATATGCGGAGCTTACTAAAACTTATAATTGCCGAGTTTGCTCAAGATATCTTGATAAACAAAATGTTTTTCATACAAAAACTTAATTTTCGACCGATAGTTCCTATGGCAGCTATATGATATAGTGGTCCGATCTTAATAGGATTTTGCATATATATGCGGAGCTTACTAAAACTTATAATTGCAGAGTTTGGTCAAGATATCTTGATAAGCAAAATGTTTTTTCATACAAAAACTTAATTTTCGACCGAGCGTTCCTATGACAGCTATATGATATAGTAGTCCGATCGTAATAGGATTTTGTATATATGTTAGGATCTTACTAAAACTGATTATTGCCGAGTTTCGTATAGACATCCTGATAAACAAAATCTATTTTATTCAAAAACTTAATTTTCGACTGATCGTTCCTATGGCAGCTATATGATATGGTTGTCCGATCTTAAAAGGATTTTGCACATATATGAGGAGCTTACTAAAACTTATAATTGCCGAGTTTGGTCAAGATATCTTGATAAACAAAATGGTTTTTCATACAAAATAGGATTTTGATTTTTAATAGGATTTTACATATATGTATTTGGAGTAAAGTAAAACTAATAAATTCCGAGTTTGGTCAAGATATCTTGATAAGCAAAATGTTTTTTCATACAAAAACTTAATTTTCGACCGATCGTTCCTATGGCAGCTATATGATATAGTGGTCCGATCTTAATAGGATTTTGCATATATGTTAGGATCTTACTAAAACTTGTAATTGCCTAGTTTGGTCAAGATATCTTAATAAACAAAATGTTTTCTCATACAAAAACTTAATTTTCGACCGATCGTTCCTATGACAGCTATATGATATAGTGGTCCGATCTTAATAGGATTTTGCATATATATATTAGGAGTAAATTAAACTAATAAATTCCGAGTTTGGTCAAGATATCTTGATAAACAAAATGTTTTTCATACAAAAATTTCATTTTCGATCGATAGTTCCTATGGCAGTCCGATCTTAAAAGGATTTTGCATATATGTGAGGATCTTACTAAGACTTATAATTCAGAGTTTGGTCTAGATATCTTGATAAACAAAATCTATTTTCATACAAAAACTTAATTTTCGACTGATCGTTCCTATGGCAGCTATATGATATGGTGGTCCGATCTTAAAAGGATTTTGCATATATATGAGGAGCTTACTAAAACTTATAATTGCCGAGATTGGTCAAGATATCTTGATAAGCAAAATGTTTTTTCATACAAAAACTTAATTTTCGACCGATCGTTCCTATGGCAGCTATATGATATAGTAGTCCGATCTTAATAGGATTTTGCATATGTGTTAGGATCTTACTAAAACTTATAATTGCCGAGTTTGGTATAGACATCTTGATAAACAAAATGTATTTTCATACAAAAACTTAATTTTCGACTGATCGTTCCTATGGCAGCTATATGATATGGTGGTCCGATCTTAAAAGAATTTTGCATATATATGAAAAGCTTACTAAATCTTATAATTGCCGAGTTTGGTCAAGATATCTTGAAAAACAAAATGTTTTTTCGTAAAACAACTTAATTTTCGACCGATCGTTCCTATGGCAGCTATATGATATAGTGGTCCGATCTTAATAGGATTTTGCATATATATGAGGACCTTAGTAAAACTAATAAAACTAATAAATGCCGAGTTTGGTCAAGATATCTTGATAAACAATCTGTTTTTTCGTAAAACAACTTAATTTTCGACCGATCGTTCCTATGGCAGCTATATGATATAGTGGTCCGATCTTTAAAGGATTTTGCATATATGTGAGGATCTTACTAAAACTTATAATTGCAGAGTTTGGTCTAGACATCTTGATAAACAAAATCTATTTTCATGCAAAAACTTAATTTTCGACTGATCGTTCCTATGGCAGCAATATGATATGGTGGTCCGATCTTAAAAGGATTTTGCATATATATGAGGAGCTTACTAAAACTTATAATTGCCGAGTTTGGTCAAGATATCTTGATAAACAAAATGTTTTTTCATACAAAAACTTAATTTTCGACCGATCGTTCCTATGACAGCTATATGATATAGTGGTCCGATCTTAATAGGATTTTGCATATATATGAGGACCTTAGTAAGACTAATAAAACTAATAAATGCCGAGTTTGGTCAAGATATTTTGAAAAACAAAATGTTTTTTCATGCAACAAATTAATTTTCGGCCGATCGTTCCTATGGCAGTTATATGATTTAGTGGTCCGATCTTAATAAGATTTTGCCTATATATGAGGACCTTAGTAAAAACTAATAATTGCCGAGTTTGGTCAAGATATCTTGATAAACAAATGTTTTTTCATACAAAACTTAATTTTCGACGATCGTTCCTATGGCAGCTATATGATATAGTGTCCGATCTTAATAGGATTTTGCATATATATGAGGACCTTAGTAAAACTAATAATTGCCGAGTTTGGTCAAGATATCTTGATAAACAAAATGTTTTTCATACAAAACTTAATTTTCGACCGATCGTTCCTATGGCAGCTATATGATATAGTGGTCCGATCTTAATAGGATTTTGCATATATATGAGAGCCTTAGTAAAACTAATAATTGCCGAGTTTGGTCAAGATATCTGATAAACAAAATGTTTTTTCATACAACAACTTAATTTCGACCGATCGTTCCTATGGCAGCTATATGATATAGTGGTCCGATCTTAATAGGATTTTGCATATATATGAGGACCTTAGTAAAACTAATAATTGCCGAGTTTGGTCAAGATATCTTGATAAACAAAATGTTTTTTCATACAAAACTAATTTTCGACCGATCGTTCCTATGGCAGCTATATGATATAGTTGTCCGATCTTAATAGGATTTTAGCATATATATGAGGACGTATAGTAAACTAATAATAATGCAGAGTTTGGTCAAGATATCTTGATAAACAAATGTTTTTTCATACAAAAACTTAATTTTCGACCGATCGTTCCTATGGCAGCTATATGATATAGTGTCCGATCTTAATAGGATTTTGCATATATATGAGGAGATAGTAAAACTAATAATGCCGAGTTGGTCAAGATATCTTGATAAACAAAATGTTTTTTCATACAAAACTTAATTTTCGACCGATCGTCCTATGGCAGCATAATGATATAGTGGTCCGATCTTAATAGGAGTTTGCATATATATGAGGAGCTATAGTAAAAACTAATAATTGCGAGTTTGGTCAAGATATCTTGATAAAAAAAATGTTTTTCATACAAAAACTTAATTTTCGACCGATCGTTCCTATGGCAGCTATATGATATAGGGTCCGATCTTAATAGGATTTTGCATATCTGTGAGGAGCTTAGTAAAACTAATAATTGCCGAGTTTGGTCAAGATATCTTGATAAACAAAATGTATTTGAATACAAAAACTTAATTTTCGATCCATCGTTCCTATGGCAGCTATATGATATAGTGGTCCGATCTTAAAAGAATTTTGCACATATATGAAAAGCTTACTAAATCTTATAATTGCCGAGTTCGGTCAAGATATCTTGATAAACAAAATGTTTTTTCATACAAAAACTTAATTTTTGACCGATCGTTCCTATGGCAGCTATATGATATAGTGGTCCGATCTTTAAAGGATTTTGCATATATGTGAGGATCTTACTAAAACTTATAATTGCAGAGTTTGGTCTAGACATCTTGATAAACAAAATCTATTTTCATGCAAAAACTTAATTTTCGACTGATCGTTCCTATGGCAGCTATATGATATGGTGGTCCGATCTTAAAAGGATTTTGCATATATATGAGGAGCTTACTAAAACTTATAATTGCCGAGTTTGGTCAAGATATCTTGATAAACAAAATGTTTTTTCATACAAAAACTTAATTTTCGACCGATCGTTCCTATGACAGCTATATGATATAGTGGTCCGATCTTAATAGGATTTTGCATATATATGAGGACCTTAGTAAGACTAATAAAACTAATAAATGCCGAGTTTGGTCAAGATATTTTGAAAAACAAAATGTTTTTTCATGCAACAAATTAATTTTCGGCCGATCGTTCCTATGGCAGTTATATGATTTAGTGGTCCGATCTTAATAAGATTTTGCCTATATATGAGGAGTTTAGTAAAACTAATAAATGCCGAGTTTGGTGAATATATCTTGAAAAACAAAATGTTTTTTCATAAAACAAGTTAATTTTATACCGATCGTTCCTATGGCAGCTATATGATATCGTGGTCCGATCTCAATACGATTTTGCATATATATGAGGACCTTAGTAAAACTAATAATTTTTCATACAAAAACTTAATTTTCGACCGATCGTTTCTATGGCAGCTATATGATATAGTGGTCCGATCTTAATAGGATTTTGCATATATATGAGGAGCATTAGTAAAACTAATAATTGCCGAGTTTGGTCAAGATATCTTGATAAACAAAATGTTTTTCATACAAAACTTAATTTTCGACCGATCGTTCCTATGGCAGCTATATGATATAGTGGTCCGATCTAATTGGATTTTGCATATATATGAGGAGCTTAGTAAAACTAATAAATGCCGAGTTTGGTCAAGATATCTTGAAAAACAAAATGTTTTTTCATACAAAAACTTAATTTTCGACCGATCGTTCCTATGGCAGCTATATGATATAGTGGTCCGATCTTAATAGGATTTTGCCTATATATGAGGAGCTATAGTAAAACTAATAAATGCCGAGTTTGGTCAAGATATCTTGAAAACAAAATGTTTTTTCATACAAAAACTTAATTTTCGACCGATCGTTCCTATGGCAGCTATATGATATAGTGGTCCGATCTTAATAGGATTTTGCATATATATGAGGACCTTAATAAAACTAATAAAACTAATAAATGCCGAAATTGGTCAAGATATCTTGAAAAACAAAATGTTTTTTCATACAACTTAATTTTCGGCCGATCGTTCCTATGGCAGCTATATGATATAGTGGTCCGATCTTAATAGGATTTTGCCTATATATGAGGAGTTTAGTAAAACTAATAAATGCCGAGTTTGGTCAACATATCTTGAAAAACAAAATGTTTTTTCATAAAACAACTTAATTTTCGACCGATCGTTCCTATGGCAGCTATATGATATAATGGACCGGTCTTAATAGGATTTTGCATATATTGAGGACCTTAGTAAAACTAATAATTGCCGAGTTTGGTCAAGATATCTTGATAAACAAAATGCTTTTTTCATTGTTCCTATGGCAGCTATATAATATAGTGGTCCGATCTTAATAGGATTTTGCATATATATGAGGACTTTAGTAAAACTAATAAATTGCCGAGTTTGGTCAAGATATCTTGATAAACAAAATGTTTTTTCATACAAAAACTTAATTTTCGACCGATCGTTCCTATGGCAGCTATATGATATAGTGGTCCGATCTTAATAGGATTTTGCATATATATGAGGAGCTATAGTAAAACTAATAATGCCGAGTTTGGTCAAGATATCTTGATAAACAAAATGTTTTTTCATACAAAACTTAATTTTCGACCGATCGTTCCTATGGCAGCTATATGATATAGTGGTCCGATCTTAATAGGATTTTGCATATATATGAGGAGCTATAGTAAAACTAATAATTGCCGAGTTTGGTCAAGATATCTTGATAAACAAAATGTTTTTTCATACAAACTTAATTTTCGACCGATCGTTCCTATGGCAGCTATATGATATAGTGGTCCGATCTTAATAGGATTTTGCATATATATGAGGAGCTAAGTAAAACTAATAAATGCCGAGTTTGGTCAAGATATCTTGATAAACAAAATGTTTTTCATGCAAAAACTTAATTTTCGACCGATCGTTCCTATGGCAGCTATATGATATGGTGGTCCGATCTTAATAGGATTTTGCATATATATGAGGAGCTTACTAAAACTAATAATTGCCGAGTTTGGTCAAGATATCTTGATAAACAAAATGTTTTTTCATACAAAAACTTAATTTTGGACCGATCGTTCCTATGACAGCTATATGATATAGTGGTCCGATCTTAATAGGATTTTGCATACATATGAGGACCTTAGTAAAACTAATAAACTAATAAATGCCGAGTTTGGTCAAGATATTTTGAAAAACAAAATGTTTTTTCATACAAAAACTTAATTTTCGACCGATCGTTCCTATGGACAGCTATATGATATAGTGGTCCGATCTTAATAGGATTTTGCATATATATGAGGACCTTAGTAAAACTAATAAATGCCGAGTTTGGTGAAGATATCTTGAAAAACAAAATGTTTTTTCATAAAACAAGTTAATTTTCGACCGATCGTTCCTATGGCAGCTATGATATGGTGGTCCGATCTTAAAAGGATTTTGCATATATATGAGGAGCTTACTAAAACTTATAATTGCCGAGTTTGGTCAAGATATCTTGATAAACAAAATGTTTTTTTCATACAAACACTTAATTTTCGACCGATCGTTCCTATGACAGCTATATGATATAGTGGTCCGATCTTAATAGGATTTTGCATATATATGAGGACCTTAGTAAAACTAATAAAACTAATAAATGCCGAGTTTGGTCAAGATATTTTGAAAAACAAAATGTTTTTTCATGCAACAAATTAATTTTCGGCCGATCGTTCCTATGGCAGTTATATGATTTATTGGTCCGATCTTAATAAGATTTTGCCTATATATGAGGAGTTTAGTAAAACTAATAAATGCCGAGTTTGGTGAAGATATTTTGAAAAACAAAATGTTTTTTCATAAAACAAGTTAATTTTCGACCGATCGTTCCTATGGCAGCTATATGATATAGTGGTCCGATCTTAATAGGACTTTGCATATATATGAGGAGCTTAGTAAAACTAATAATTGCCGAGTTTGGTCAAGATATCTTGATAAACAAAATGTTTTTTCATACAAAACTTAATTTTCGACCGATCGTTCCTATGGCAGCTATATGATATAGTGGTCCGATCTAATAGGATTTGCATATATATGAGGAGCTATAGTAAAACTATAATGCCGAGTTTGGTCAAGATATCTTGATAAACAAAATGTTTTTTCATACAAAACTTAATTTTCGACCGATCGTTCCTATGGCAGCTATATGATATAGTGGTCCGATCTTAATAGGATTTTGCATATATATGAGGAGCTTAGTAAAACTAATAATTGCCGAGTTTGGTCAAGATATCTTGAAAAACAAAATGTTTTTCATACAAAAACTTAATTTTCGACCGATCGTTCCTATGGCAGCTATATGATATAGTGGTCCGATCTTAATAGGATTTTGCATATATATGAGGAGCTATAGTAAAACTAACAATTGCCGAGTTTGGTCAAGATATCTTGATAAACAAAATGTTTTCTTCAATGTTCCTATGGCATCTATATGATATAGCAGTCCGATCTTAATAGGATTTTACATGCATATGAGGAGTATAGTAAAACTAATAAATGCCGAGTTTGGTCAAGATATCTTGAAAAACAAAATGTTTTTTCATACAAAAACTTAATTTTCGGCCGATCGTTCCTATGGCAGCTATATGATATAGTGGTCCGATCGTAATAGGATTTTGTCTATATATGAGGAGTTTAGTAAAACTAATAAATGCCGAGTTTGGTCAAGATATCTTGAAAAACAATATATTTTTTCATAAAACAACTTAATTTTCGACCGATCGTTTCTATGGCAGCTATATGATATAATGGTCCGATCTTAATAGGATTTTGCATATATTGAGGAACTTAGTAAAACTAATAATTGCCGAGTTTGGTCAAGATATCTTGATAAACAAAATGCTTTTTTCATTGTTCCTATGGCAGCTATATGATATAGTGGTCCGATCTTAATAGGATTTTGCATATCTGTGAGGAGCTTAGTAAAACTAATAATTGCCGAGTTTGGTCAAGATATCTTGATAAACAAAATGTATTTGAATACAAAATCTTAATTTTCGATCCATCGTTCCTATGGCAGCTATATGATATAGTGGTCCGATCTTAATAGGATTTTGCATACATATGAGGACCTTAGTAAAACTAATAAAACTAATAAATGCCGAGTTTGGTCAAGATATTTTGAGAAACAAAATGTTTTTTCATACAAAAACTTAATTTTCGACCGATCGTTCCTATGACAGCTATATGATATAGTGGTCCGATCTTAATAGGATTTTGCATATATATGAGGACCTTAGTAAAACTAATAAATGCCGAGTTTGGTGAAGATATCTTGAAAAACAAAATGTTTTTTCATACAAAAACTTAATTTTCGACCGATCGTTCCTATGACAGCTATATGATATAGTGGTCCGATCTTAATAGGATTTTGCATACATATGAGGACCTTAGTAAAACTAATAAAACTAATAAATGCCGAGTTTGGTCAAGATATTTTGAGAAACAAAATGTTTTTTCATACAAAAACTTAATTTTCGACCGATCGTTCCTATGACAGCTATATGATATAGTGGTCCGATCTTAATAGGATTTTGCATATATATGAGGACCTTAGTAAAACTAACAATTGCCGAGTTTGGTCAAGATATCTTGATAAACAAAATGTTTTCTTCAATGTTCCTATGGCATCTATATGATATAGCAGTCCGATCTTAATAGGATTTTACGTGCATATGAGGAGTATAGTAAAACTAATAAATGCCGAGTTTGGTCAAGATATCTTGAAAAACAAAATGTTTTTTCATACAAAAACTTAATTTTCGGCCGATCGTTCCTATGGCAGCTATATGATATAGTGGTCCGATCGTAATAGGATTTTGCATATATGTGAGGATCTTACTAAAACTTATAATTGCAGAGTTTGGTCTAGACATCTTGATAAACAAAATCTATTTTCATGCAAAAACTTAATTTTCGACTGATCGTTCCTATGGCAGCTATATGATATGGTGGTCCGATCTTAAAAGGATTTTGCATATATATGAGGAGCTTACTAAAACTTATAATTGCCGAGTTTGGTCAAGATATCTTGATAAACAAAATGTTTTTTCATACAAAAACTTAATTTTCGACCGATCGTTCCTATGACAGCTATATGATATAGTGGTCCGATCTTAATAGGATTTTGCATACATATGAGGACCTTAGTAAAACTAATAAAACTAATAAATGCCGAGTTTGGTCAAGATATTTTGAGAAACAAAATGTTTTTTCATACAAAAACTTAATTTTCGACCGATCGTTCCTATGGCAGCTATGATATGGTGGTCCGATCTTAAAAGGATTTTGCATATATATGAGGAGCTTACTAAAACTTATAATTGCCGAGTTTGGTCAAGATATCTTGATAAACAAAATGTTTTTTCATACAAAAACTTAATTTTCGACCGATCGTTCCTATGACAGCTATATAATATAGTGGTCCGATCTTAATAGTATTTGGCATATATATGAGGACCTTAGTAAAACTAATAAAACTAATAAATGCCGAGTTTGGTCAAGATATTTTGAAAAACAAAATGTTTTTTCATGCAACAAATTAATTTTCGGCCGATCGTTCCTATGGCAGTTATATGATATAGTGGTCCGATCTTAATAGGATTTTGCATATATATGAGGACCTTAGTAAAACTAATAATTGCCGAGTTTGATCAAGATATCTTGATAAACAAAATGTTTTTTCATACAAAAACTTAATTTTCGACCGATCGTTTCTATGGCAGCTATATGATATAGTGGTCCGATCTTAAGAGGATTTTGCATTTATATGAGGACCTTAGAAAAATGAATAATTGCCTAGTTTGGTCAAGATATCTTTATAAACAAAATGTCTTTTTCATCGTTCCTATGGCAGCTATATGATATAGTGGTTTGATCTAATTGGATTTTTCATATATGTGAGACGCTTAGTAAAACTAATAATTGCCGCATTTGGTCAAAATATCTTGATAAACAAAATGTATTTTCATACTGAAACTTGATTTTCGACCGATCGTTCCTATGGCAGCTATATGAAACAGTAGTCCGATCTTAATAGGATTTTGCATATATATGAGGACCTTAGTAAAACTAACAATTGCCGAGTTTGGTCAAGATATCTTCAATGTTCCTATGGCAGCTTTATGATATAGTGTTCCGATCCAGCAGGTTTTAACAAATGTACTGCGTGCAACAGAAAGAGGGACTTCTGCAAGGTTTCATTAAGATAGCTTTAAAACTGAGAGACTAGTTCGTATAGAAACAGACAGACGGACAGACGGACATGGCTCTATCGACTCGGCTGTTGATGCTGATCAAGAATATACATATATACTTTATGGGGTCGGAGATGTCTCCTTCTATGCGTTACACATTTCACGAAAAAATTATAATACTCTTTGCAATGGTATAACAAAAAATTTGTCCATACAACAACTTAATTTTCGACCGATCGTTCCTATGGCAGCTATATGATATAGTGGTCCGATCTTAATAGGATTTTGCATATATATGAGGACCATAGAAAAACTAATAATTGCCGAGTTTGGTCAAGATATCTTAATCAACAAAATGTTTTTTTCATCGTTTCTATGGCAGCTATATAATATAGTGGTCCGATATAATATAGTGGAACGATCGACACAATTGTACAGTTGGGACCAGTCGACTTTTTATTTATTTATTAATGGTCGACAAAACGAGTGTCTTCCTCATTATTCAATAGATTATACAATAGAATTTTATGCTAAAAGCCTAGTTAAAGGATACAATTTTCTAAATAGCATCACCGACCGATGGAGGTGTTTTATTTGCCAGTCCGGCCAGCTGTGCCCCTTTTCACAGCTAATTTTGTCAGTGACGCTATTAGAGCCTACATCTAAGCAGAAGGTTGTAAGTAGGAAAAAAGTGTTCTCAAGTAACATTAAAATAATCTTAATTTGCTATATTAATAAATAAAATACAATAAATAGGAAAAATGAAAGTAAGAAGATTGTTAATAAAGTAAAGCAATGTAAGTTAGATAAAGAGTGTTAAGTAGATAGGACAGAGAGAAAAGTAATGGGAAATCACCGACCCGGTGGGGGAAAATTTGCAGAATAAGATTTGCAGAATAAGATCATTAAGCTTATGAAAATCAGCCTTTCTGAAACAACGCATACGTTCAGCTAATTCCGATTCCTTGATAGGGACTCGGGCTAATAAATCAATGACCATTTCCAGAGTTGGATGAAAAAGGTCTTCAGGAAGTGTAAGAGGATTGATCCTGTGCACAACACTGTTGAACGAATCCAACACGAAAATTAGATCAAGAGATCTGTTTCTTGAATTGCGCACACGATTAACCTGCCGTAAGGACATTTCATGTAGACCATCAATAAATTCGTTTGACGATGACGGCAACAGAAAGTTTGAGTCTGATGGCGATGACCACTCGACAACAGGAAGATTAAAGTCCCCACTAAAAGTCCCCACTACTAAAAGGTCTCTATCAGAAAGTAGGGAGGAGATAGATTTAATAGCATTAAGACGGGTTTGATAGGTAGCCAAATTAGATAAAGGAGGTAAATATGAACATGTAATAAAGATAGAAAAAGTACCAAATACAACTCGTACAGCCACCAACTCAATCTCTGAGATGGGAAGATCAATGCGTTCCGACGAAAGAGCAGACTCGACAGCTATAAGTACTCCTCCTCCGATACGGGAGGCTCGATCGCATCTGTAAGTGGTGTATTTGGAGGTAAAAATTTAAGAGTCTGAGATGTCCGGCTTCAGCCAGGTCTCAGTAAAAGCGATAATTTGAAAATTGAAAGCAAGAGAGTCTAAATACAGTTTAGCGAGTTTAGATTTAAGACCTCTAAAATTCTGGTAGGCAAGCTCGAAAGATGGAAATAGTTTTTTGACGCAGCAACTAAAGTTGATGCGCTATTAGAAATAGGTGGTAATAAAATCGGAGTCCGATTTTTCTTTTTGGCCTTATATTCTTTTACTATTAAGTGCTCCGGCCAAAACTCTTTACAACAAATATCAGTAAATATTTCTGGCGGAACACTTATTTTAAAGGACGCAATATCCCTTTCATACGCGAACTTAAATTTCTCCACCAGTATACCTGGGGCTTGAATTTTTGCCTGTATAAAGGCTTTTACATCATCTGATGAAAAGTGAGGGGCAAGCCTAGAAACAAAAATAAGTCTCTTCGGTGGAACACCGACTAGAGGCTTAGGTGCCTCCGGTAGTCCGGACGACGAGCCTTCTAGCGGCTGTTGTAAATTTAATTGTTGCTGTCGCCCTTTCGGAACACCCACGACAGCGGACGACACGGATAATTCGGCTGGTTTTTCTCGTGCCGATGTCACACTTTTCGGCACAGAATTAGTGTCCACAGCAGAACTCACAGCTACCGGAGTAACAAACGAGATGAGCTGCTGTGTAATCGGTGTAGTAGGCTGCTGCATAGCAGTCGGAGGCTGAAGGGTATTAGGCAACGGCAGATCACAAGGAGTGGGCTTTTTAGGCCCCGGAGACTCATCTAACAGTTGAAGGCTATTAAATTGGGTGTCCAGGGCTGTGAGCTGATCGTTAAGTTTACGAAAACCAACAATCAGACCCCTAAAGCCACTCCTGGTCTGCCGCATAAACGCCCGCATTTCACCATCAATCTCCCTACACGAGTCGCAACTATAGTGCAAACCATTTCGTTTGGCAACAGCATCCCCCACAAGACCAGTGTAACCCACATATTTAGAATGCACGACATTATCACACAGCCAACAAGGTATGCTGGATTGACTTGCCATAATTGGCATTTGGCAAGTTTTTATAAAACAGACAATTTTATGGTCCATTATTATGGGTCTCTACTGTAAATAACACAGCCAAATGTAAAAAGAGAGTTATTTAGATTAGATTAATAGCGTATGGAGCACCAACAAGCGGCAGAAAGTAGAAAAAGAACAAAGCGCAAGTTGAAAAACAAAACAAAAAAGAAGAGGTGAGAGAGCGCGAGAGTGCGAGAGTAGTCTATTTATAGATTGCTTGCTTGCCCACGAAATCTTGCACACCAGAGAGGCGATGTGCAGTTAAACATAAACAACAAACAACAACAAGAAGCTTACCCACAGAGCTAAATAGCGCAAGCGCACAAAGAAAGATGCACAAAAACACAAGTTTGAAAGAAACAATATTTAAATAACAAAAATGCACAGACCACAAGCATGCACTCGCGATAAATATAAAATAAACCGAGAAGGCGAACAGAATAGTAGAAATATATAAAAATATAAATAATTAAAACGCCGGTGTTTTATTAAATCAAAAACAAAATGGAGAGCAGAAAAAAACACGTCTGTTCGGTTCAACTGGAGAACGACTTGACTTTGGTCAAGATATCTTGATAAACAAAATGTATTTGAATACAAAAACTAATTTTCGACCGATCGTTCCTATGGCAGCTATATGATATAGTGGTCCGATCTTAAAAGAATTTCGCATACATATGAAAAGCTTACTAAATCTTATAATTGCCGAGTTCGGTCAAGATATCTTGATAAACCAAATGTTTTTTCATACAAAAACTTAATTTTCGACCGATCGTTCCTATGGCAGCTATATGATATAGTGAACCGATCTTAATAGGACTTTGCATATATGTTAGGATCTTACTAAAACTTATAATTGCCGAGTTTGTTATAGACATCTTGATAAACAAAATGTATTTTCATACAAAAACTTAATTTTCGACTGATCGTTCCTATGGCAGCTATATGATATAGTGGTCCGATCTTAAAAGAATTTTGCATATATATGCGGAGCTTACTAAAACTTATAATTGCCGAGTTCGGTCAAGATATCTTGATAAACAAAATGTTTTTTCATGCAAAAACTTAATTTTCGACCGATCGTTCCTATGGCAGCTATATGATACAGTGGTCCGATCTTAATAGGATTTTGCATATATGTGAGGATCTTACTAAAACATATAATTGCCGAGATTGGTCTAGACATCTTGATAAACAAAATCTATTTTCATACAAAAACTTCATTTTCGACCCATCGTTCCTATGGCATCTATATGATATAGCAGTCCGATCTTAATAGGATTTTGCATATATATGAGGACCTTAGTAAAACTAATAAATGCCGAGTTTGGTCAAGATATCTTGAAAAACAAAATGTTTTTTCATACAACTTAATTTTCGGCCGATCGTTCCTATGGCAGCTATATGATATAGTAGTCCGATCTTAATAGGATTTTGCCTATATATGAGGAGCTTAGTAAAACTAATAAATGACGAGTTTGGTAAAGATATCTTGAAAAACAAAATGTTTTTTCATAAAACAACTTAATTTTCGACCGATTGTTCCTATGGCAGCTATATGATATAATGGTCCGATTTTAATAGGATTTTGCATATATTGAGGACCTTAGTAAAACTAATAATTGCCGAGTTTGGTCAAGATATCTTGATAAACAAAATGCTTTTTTCATTGTTCCTATGGCAGCTATATAATATAGTGGTCCGATCTTAATAGGATTTTGCATATATATGATATTTTCACCAAACTCGGCAATTATAAGATTTAGTCAGATCTTCACATATATGCAAAATCCTATTAAGATCGGACCACTATATCATATAGCTGTCATAGGAACGATCGGTCGAAAATTAAGTTTTTGTATGAAAAAACATTTTGTTTATCAAGATATCTTGACCAAACTCGGCAATTATACGCATTAGTAAGCTCCTCATATAAGCAAAATCCTTTTAAGATCGGACCACTATATCATATAGCTGCCATAGCAACGATCGGTCGAAAATTAAATTTCTGTATGAAAATACATTTTGTTTATCAAGATATCTTGACCAAACTCGGCAATTATAAGTTTTAGTAAGCTCCTCATATATATGCAAAATCCTATTAAGATCGGACCACTATATCATATAGCTGCCATAGGAACGATCGGTTGAAAATTAAGTTTTTGTATGAAAATACATTATGTTTATCAAGATATCTTTACCAAACTCGGCAATTATTAGTTTTACTAAGGTCCTCATATATATGCAAAATCCTGTTCGGATCGGACCACTATATCATATAGCTGCCATAGGGAACGATCGGTCGAAAATTAAGTTTTTGTATGAAAAATCATTTTGTTTATCAAGA
Organism: Drosophila novamexicana; assembly: GCF_003285875.2. NCBI lineage: Eukaryota > Metazoa > Arthropoda > Insecta > Diptera > Drosophilidae > Drosophila > Drosophila novamexicana. The sequence goes on along the minus strand of NW_020824997.1, from coordinate 87,160 downwards.
TATCTTGACCAAACTCGGCATTTATTAGTTTTGCTTTACTCCTCATATATATACAAAATTTGAATAATAACGGACCACTAAATCATATAGCTGTCATAGGAACGATCGGTCGAAAATTAAGTTTTTGTATGAAAAAACATTTTGTTTATCAAGATATCTTTACTAAACTCGGCATTTATTGGTTTTACTAAGCTCCTCACATATATGCTAAATCCTATTAAGATCGGACCACTATATTATACTCTGCCATTGGAACGATGAAAAAAACATTGATGAAAAAAACATTTTGTTTATCAAGATATCTTGACCAAACTCGACAATTATTAGTTTTTCTAATGTCCTCATATATATGCCATAGGAACGATCGGTAGAAAATTAAGTTTCTGTATGAAAATACATTTTGTTTATCAAGACATCTTGACCAAACACGGCAATTATTAGTTTTACTAAGCTCCTTAACATATATGCAAAATCCTATTAAGATCGGCCCACTATATCATATAGCTCCCATAGGAACGAAAAAACATTTTGTTTATCAAGATATCTTGACCGAACTCGGCAATTATAAGTTTTAGTAAGCTTTTCATATATATGCAAAATCCTATTAAGATCGGACCACTATATCATATAGCTCTGCCATAGGAACGATCGGTCGAAAATCAAGTTTCAGTATGAAAATACATTTTGTTTATCAAGATATCTTGACCAAACGAGGCAATTATTAGTTTTACTAAGCTCCTCACATATATGCAAAATCCAATTAGATCGGACCACTATATCATGTAACTGTCATAGGAACGATCGGTCGAAAATTAAGTTGTTGTATGAAAAAACATTTTGTTTATCAAGATATCTTTACTAAACTCGATATTTATTGGTTTTACTAAGCTCCTCACATATATGCAAAATCCTATTAAGATCGGACCACTATATTATACAGCTGCCATAGGAACGATGAAAAAAACATTTTGTTTATTAAGATATCTTGACCAAACTCGGCAATTATTAGTTTTTCTATGGTCCTCATATATATGCAAAATCCTATTAAGATCGGACCACTATATCATATAGCTGCCATAGGAACGATCGGTCGAAAATTAAGTTGTTGTATGGACAAATTTTTTGTTATACCCTTGCAGAGAGTATTATAATTTTTTCGTGAAATGTGTAACGCATAGAAGGAGACATCTCCGACCCCATAAAGTATATATATATTCTTGATCAGCATCAACAGCCGAGTCGATAGAGCCATGTCCGTCTATCCGTCTGTCTGTTTCTATACGCACTAGTCTCTCAGTTTTAAAGCTATCTTAATGAAACCTTGCAGAAGTCCCTCTTTCTGTTGCACGCAGTACATATGTTAAAACCTCGTGGATCGGAACACTATATCATATAGCTGCCATAGGAACATTGGAGAAAACATTTTGTTTATCAAGATATCTTGACCAAACTCGGTAATTGTTAGTTTTACTAAAGTCCTCATATATATGCAAAATCCTATTAAGATCGGACTACTGTTTCATATAGCTGCCATAGGAACGATCGGTCGAAAATCAAGTTTCAGTATGAAAATACATTTTGTTTATCAAGATATTTTGACCAAATGCGGCAATTATTAGTTTTACTAAGCGTCTCACATATATGCAAAATCCAATTAGATCGGACCACTATATCATATAGCTGCCATAGGAACGATGAAAAAGACATTTTGTTTATAAAGATATCTTGATCAAACTCGGCAATTATTAGTTTTACTAAGGTCCTCATATATATGCAAAATTCAATTAAGATCGGACCACTATATTATATAGCTGCCATAGGAACGATGTAAAAAAATTTGGTTTATCAAGATATCTTGACCAAACTCGGCAATTATTAGTTTAACTAAGGTCCTCATATATGTGCAAAATCCAATTAAGATCGGACCACTATATTATATAGCTGCCATAGGAATGATGAAAAAAACATTTTGTTTATCAAGATATCTTGATCAAACTCGGCAATTATTAGTTTTACTAAGGTCCTCATATATATGCAAAATTCAATTAAGATCGGACCACTATATTATATAGCTGCCATAGGAACGATGTAAAAAAATTTGGTTTATCAAGATATCTTGACCAAACTCTGCAATTATTAGTTTAACTAAGGTCCTCATATATATGCAAAATCCAATTAAGATCGGACCACTATATTATATAGCTGCCATAGGAATGATGAAAAAAACATTTTGTTTATCAAGATATCTTGACCAAACTCGGCAATTATTAGTTTTTCTAAGGTCCTCAAATATATGCAAAATCCTCTTAAGATCGGACCACTATATCATATAGCTGCCATAGAAACGATCTGTCGAAAATTAAGTTTTTGTATGAAAAAACATTTTGTTTATCAAGATATATTGACCGAACTCGGCAATTATTAGTTTTACTAAGGTCCTCATATATATGCAAAATCCAATTAAGATCGGACCACTATATTATATAGCTGCCATAGGAATGATGAAAAAAACATTTTGTTTATCAAGATATCTTGATCAAACTCGGCAATTATTAGTTTTACTAAGGTCCTCATATATATGCAAAATTCAATTAAGATCGGACCACTATATTATATAGCTGCCATAGGAACGATGTAAATAATTTGGTTTATCAAGATATCTTGACCAAACTCGGCAATTATTAGTTTAACTAAGGTCCTCATATATATGCAAAATCCAATTAAGATCGGACCACTATATTATATAGCTGCCATAGGAATGATGAAAAAAACATTTTGTTTATAATGATATCTTGACCAAACTCGGCAATTATTAGTTTTACTAAGGTCCTCATATATATGCAAAATCCAATTAAGATCGGACCACTATATTATATAGCTGCCATAGGAACGATGTAAAAAAATTTTGTTTATCAAGATATCTTGACCAAACTCGGCATTTATCAGTTTTGCTTTACTCTTATATGTGAAAAATCCTATTAAAACCGGACCACTATATCATATAGCTGTCATAGGAACGATCGGTCGAAAATTAAGTTTTTGTATGAAAAAACACTTTGTTTATCAAGATATCTTTACTAAACTCGGCATTTATTGGTTTTACACAGCTCCTCACATATATGCAAAATCCTATTAAGATCGGACAACTTTATTATGTAGCTGCCATAGGAACGATATAAAAAAACATTTTGTTTATTAAGATATCTTAACCAAACTCGGCAATTATTAGTTTTTCTAAGGTCCTCATATATATGCAAAATCCTATTAAGATCGGACCACTATAGCATATAGCTGCCATAGGAACGATCGTTCAAAAATTAAGTTTTTATATAAAAATACATTTTGTTTGTGAAGATATCTTGACCAAACTCGGCAATTATTAGTTTTAGTAAGATCCTCAGATTTATGTAAAATCCTATTAAGATCGGACCACTATATCATATAGCTGCCATAGGAACGATCGGTCGAAAATTAAGTTTTTTTATGAAAAATCATTTTGTTTATCAAGATATCTTGACCAAACTCGGCATTTATTGGTTTTACTAAGCTCCTCACATATATGCAAAATCCTATTAAGATCGGCCCACTATATCATATAGCTCCCATAGGAACGAAAAAACATTTTGTTTATCAAGATATCTTGACCGAACTCGGCAATTATAAGTTTTAGTAAGCTTTTCATATATATGCAAAATCCTATTAAGATCGGACCACTATATCATATAGCTCTGCCATAGGAACGATCGGTCGAAAATCAAGTTTCAGTATGAAAATACATTTTGTTTATCAAGATATCTTGACCAAACGAGGCAATTATTAGTTTTACTAAGCTCCTCACATATATGCAAAATCCAATTAGATCGGACCACTATATCATGTAACTGTCATAGGAACGATCGGTCGAAAATTAAGTTGTTGTATGAAAAAACATTTTGTTTATCAAGATATCTTTACTAAACTCGATATTTATTGGTTTTACTAAGCTCCTCACATATATGCAAAATCCTATTAAGATCGGACCACTATATTATACAGCTGCCATAGGAACGATGAAAAAAACATTTTGTTTATTAAGATATCTTGACCAAACTCGGCAATTATTAGTTTTTCTATGGTCCTCATATATATGCAAAATCCTATTAAGATCGGACCACTATATCATATAGCTGCCATAGGAACGATCGGTCGAAAATTAAGTTGTTGTATGGACAAATTTTTTGTTATACCCTTGCAGAGAGTATTATAATTTTTTCGTGAAATGTGTAACGCATAGAAGGAGACATCTCCGACCCCATAAAGTATATATATATTCTTGATCAGCATCAACAGCCGAGTCGATAGAGCCATGTCCGTCTATCCGTCTGTCTGTTTCTATACGCACTAGTCTCTCAGTTTTAAAGCTATCTTAATGAAACCTTGCAGAAGTCCCTCTTTCTGTTGCACGCAGTACATATGTTAAAACCTCGTGGATCGGAACACTATATCATATAGCTGCCATAGGAACATTGGAGAAAACATTTTGTTTATCAAGATATCTTGACCAAACTCGGTAATTGTTAGTTTTACTAAAGTCCTCATATATATGCAAAATCCTATTAAGATCGGACTACTGTTTCATATAGCTGCCATAGGAACGATCGGTCGAAAATCAAGTTTCAGTATGAAAATACATTTTGTTTATCAAGATATTTTGACCAAATGCGGCAATTATTAGTTTTACTAAGCGTCTCACATATATGCAAAATCCAATTAGATCGGACCACTATATCATATAGCTGCCATAGGAACGATGAAAAAGACATTTTGTTTATAAAGATATCTTGATCAAACTCGGCAATTATTAGTTTTACTAAGGTCCTCATATATATGCAAAATTCAATTAAGATCGGACCACTATATTATATAGCTGCCATAGGAACGATGTAAAAAAATTTGGTTTATCAAGATATCTTGACCAAACTCGGCAATTATTAGTTTAACTAAGGTCCTCATATATGTGCAAAATCCAATTAAGATCGGACCACTATATTATATAGCTGCCATAGGAATGATGAAAAAAACATTTTGTTTATCAAGATATCTTGATCAAACTCGGCAATTATTAGTTTTACTAAGGTCCTCATATATATGCAAAATTCAATTAAGATCGGACCACTATATTATATAGCTGCCATAGGAACGATGTAAAAAAATTTGGTTTATCAAGATATCTTGACCAAACTCTGCAATTATTAGTTTAACTAAGGTCCTCATATATATGCAAAATCCAATTAAGATCGGACCACTATATTATATAGCTGCCATAGGAATGATGAAAAAAACATTTTGTTTATCAAGATATCTTGACCAAACTCGGCAATTATTAGTTTTTCTAAGGTCCTCAAATATATGCAAAATCCTCTTAAGATCGGACCACTATATCATATAGCTGCCATAGAAACGATCTGTCGAAAATTAAGTTTTTGTATGAAAAAACATTTTGTTTATCAAGATATATTGACCGAACTCGGCAATTATTAGTTTTACTAAGGTCCTCATATATATGCAAAATCCAATTAAGATCGGACCACTATATTATATAGCTGCCATAGGAATGATGAAAAAAACATTTTGTTTATCAAGATATCTTGATCAAACTCGGCAATTATTAGTTTTACTAAGGTCCTCATATATATGCAAAATTCAATTAAGATCGGACCACTATATTATATAGCTGCCATAGGAACGATGTAAATAATTTGGTTTATCAAGATATCTTGACCAAACTCGGCAATTATTAGTTTAACTAAGGTCCTCATATATATGCAAAATCCAATTAAGATCGGACCACTATATTATATAGCTGCCATAGGAATGATGAAAAAAACATTTTGTTTATAATGATATCTTGACCAAACTCGGCAATTATTAGTTTTACTAAGGTCCTCATATATATGCAAAATCCAATTAAGATCGGACCACTATATTATATAGCTGCCATAGGAACGATGTAAAAAAATTTTGTTTATCAAGATATCTTGACCAAACTCGGCATTTATCAGTTTTGCTTTACTCTTATATGTGAAAAATCCTATTAAAACCGGACCACTATATCATATAGCTGTCATAGGAACGATCGGTCGAAAATTAAGTTTTTGTATGAAAAAACACTTTGTTTATCAAGATATCTTTACTAAACTCGGCATTTATTGGTTTTACACAGCTCCTCACATATATGCAAAATCCTATTAAGATCGGACAACTTTATTATGTAGCTGCCATAGGAACGATATAAAAAAACATTTTGTTTATTAAGATATCTTAACCAAACTCGGCAATTATTAGTTTTTCTAAGGTCCTCATATATATGCAAAATCCTATTAAGATCGGACCACTATAGCATATAGCTGCCATAGGAACGATCGTTCAAAAATTAAGTTTTTATATAAAAATACATTTTGTTTGTGAAGATATCTTGACCAAACTCGGCAATTATTAGTTTTAGTAAGATCCTCAGATTTATGTAAAATCCTATTAAGATCGGACCACTATATCATATAGCTGCCATAGGAACGATCGGTCGAAAATTAAGTTTTTTTATGAAAAATCATTTTGTTTATCAAGATATCTTGACCAAACTCGGCATTTATTGGTTTTACTAAGCTCCTCACATATATGCAAAATCCTATTAAGATCGGCCCACTATAGTATATAGCTGCCAGAGAAACGATGAAAAGAACATTTTGTTTATCAAGATATCTCGACCAAACTCGGCAATTATTAGATTTTCTAAGGTCCTCACATATTTGCAAAATCCTAGTAAGATCGGACCATTATATCATATAGCTGCCATAGGAACGATCGGCCGAAAATTATGTTTCTGTTTGAAAATACATTTTGTTTATCAAGATATCTTCACCAAACTCGGCAATTATTAGTTTTACTAAGCTCCTCACATATATGCAAAATCCTTTTAAGATCGGACCACTATATCATATAGCAGCCATAGGAACGATCGGTCGAAAATTAAATTTTTGTATAAAAAAACATTTATAATTATAAGTTTTAGTAATCTCCTCATATATATGCAACATCCTATTAAGTTCGGACCACTATATCATATAGCTGCCTTAGGAATGATCGGTCGAAAATTAAGTTTTTGTATGAAAAAACATTTTGTTTATCAAGATATCTTGACCAAATTCGGCATTTAGTAGTTTTACTATACTCCTCATATTTGGGCAAAATCCTTTTTTGATCGGACCACTATATCATATAGCTGCCATAGGAACGATCGGTCGAAAATTAAGTTGTTGATTTAAAAGACATTTTGTTTTCCAAGAAATCTTGACCAAACTCGGAACTTATTAGTTTTACTATACTCATCATATATAGGCAAAATCCTATTAGGATCGGTACACGATATCATATAGCTGCTATAGGAACGATCTGTCGAAAACTAGGTTTTTGACTATAAACATTTTTATGCCCTTGCAGAGGGTATTATTATTTTGTCGTAAAATGTGTAAATCATAGATTGAGACATCTCCGACCCCATAAAGTATATATATTCTTGATCAGCATCAACAGCCGAGTCGATATAGCCATGTCCGTCCGTCCGTCTGACCTTCTGTCCGTCTGACCTTCTGTCCGTCTGTCTGTTTCTATGCGAACTAGTCCCTCAGTTTTAAAGCATTTATTAGTTTAACTATGCTCCTTATATATATACAAAATCCTATCAACATCGGACCACTATATCATATAGCTGCTATAAGAGCGATCGGTTGAAAACCAAGTTTTTGATTAAAAACCTTTTTTGGTTATCAAGATATCTTGACCAAACTCGGCATTTACTATTTTCCCGGTACTTTTTAGATAGGGACAAATCACTATGAGCATTATGAAAAGGTTGGGTCTGCAAGGATACATGTATATACGTATGCTGTTATTGGCTAACAGCTACAAAGAGAGGGAGAGTGAGTAGCTTGCATATGCCTGTGTTAGTGAGCATATATGTTGCTCATGGAATGTGCTCAGTCGGAGCGTGGGAAATGCAGCGTAAGCGTAAACGGTCAGCTAGAGAGGCTAGTGAACTGCGCTGGGTAATATGAGCCAGAGCCAATATATAAAGTGGCTCTGGGCTTGTTTAATGTATAATTGTTATTGTATGCCACAAGGTGCCGCATACTTTATATTTGTATATAGGGTGTTCTTTTAATGCATATACACAATACTTTACCTTCCTTTTTAAAGAAATAACGTAACATTATGGATGTGTAGTTATTTAATGAAATTAATTGTTTTGAAGAAAATTTTTTTGAATGTAATTTTTTTTTGTTATAAAATAATAAAATGTAATAAAATGATAAAAATAATATGAATTTAAAAAAAATATTTAAGATTTATGAAAATATAAAAATGTAAACATTTCAAAATATAAAGATACAAAAATATAAAAATGTAAAATTCATTATAGTAATTTGTTTTTCTCAAGGACTGATTTTTTTTTTTCAGTTGGTTTTTTATACCCTGAACCCATTAAAAATGTGAATACGTGTATGTTGTAATTGTGCAAAATCCAAATGTATGTAACAGGCAGAAGGAAGCTTCTCTGACCCCATAAAGTATATATGTTCTTAATCATTCTTAATCTTAATCTTCTTATGTATGAACGCAAGGATTTCAGAACTTATAAGAACTAGAGACTTGAAATTTTAGATGTAGATGCTCCTAGTTCACGCGCAGATCGAGTTTCTTTCCGATAATCGAAAACTTACTCCGTTTCCAAGCAATCGACATTGATATCCTGTTTTCGGTAAATATCAAGAGCTAAAGTTACCAATCTTGACATAGCTTCTAAAATAGAATTTATATATGCATTTGATGTTGGAAGAAGAGGGTTAAGGGTATCCACTAGTCGGGAGCCCCCGACTAGAACCTCTTACTTGTTTTTGTTGTTTATTCATTAAATAATTTAAGACTTCATAAAGAACATTTATATGTTATATTCGTTAAACATTTTTAGTCTATTCCTATGACCTTTTTGGGTCCTCTTTTTGTTATCTTTAACTATAATGTTATCCCTAGTTTCTATGTTAACTATTGTATATGGGCCTTTATATACTGGATCCTATTTATGGCCAGTTTCGTTTCATAATAAGACTTTATCCTCTATTTTTACTTGAAAATCTATAACTTTTTTATCTAAAAGTTCCTTACTTTTTGCTTTGTTTCTCAAGCATTATCCTTGACCTTTTATATGCTATTTCTAATCTAAACTTAACTTCTTTGCATAGTCTTTTACATTATATAGTGGGTCTATTCTATTTATATTATTTAAATATTTGGTAAATTGGGTGTCTTACCAAATTACCAAAAATTTGCTCATATAGACATTAATTGTGTGCCATAGAGGAGGTCGTGTTAAAACATACGAAGTTTTTGGTCCATACGTCCCAATCAGTTTTATCAACTGATATATATGAATGAGTATATATGAATGAATATATACATATTCGTTAAAAGTACTGTGACTTCTTTCTACTGCTCCATCTGTCTGGTGATGATGTGCAGTTGATGTTATGTTGTTTATTTTTAATTACTTGCTCAAATTGCTTATATTTCCATCCTTGTCTGTAATGAACGTCTTCATTGGAATGTACTTCAGAATATAAGATTTGAATATAGCTTTAGCGACAGTGTTTACACTTTTATTTGGGATCGGAATGGCGACGAGGTATTTCGTTAAATCACAAATGAGTGTAACTGCATACTTGTTCCCATTCTCTGATCTAGGTAACGGACCTATTATGTCAACGGTTACTCTGTCGAAAGCGGATATTGGTGTTTCTGTTATTGTTAGAGGAGTTTTTGCGTTCTTTGTAGTTTTTGCTTTCTGGCATTTTGGACATTTTCGGATATAGTCTTTTATTTTATTTTATTTTATTTAATTTTATTTTAGACATACCTTTCCAAAAACAATGTTGTTTGACCTTGGCGAAGGTTTTTATAATGCTTGTATGTCCTCCTAGTATGGGATCATCATGTAGTTTAGACAAGATAGCTTCTTCTTCTTTTTCAGAATTTAGTTGGGTCACCGGGTGGAGTAGCGCTACTCTTAGAGATTTTATTGCCCATTTTCTTGAAATTATCCACTGAAACGTGTTCAAAGATATTTTCTCACGTTGTCACTTTGAGTTGGCTGATTTTATATATACCGGCTTGCGTTTCAAGCCTTTGAAAGAATTGATCTAAATCAATGGTTTCATTAGTATATAAATCGCTTACATCGTATCTTGATGATCTTTTATATTCAAGGTCACTAGTTTACGTACTTCATCATTATTAATGACTTCGTATACGTTGGGCTGAGAAGCTGTTTCAGTAGATTGCCTTGGCATCTCTACTTTATTGTTTTCTGCGCAGAATTTTTGTCTACTTTGATACCTGGTAGTGACTTTCAGGATTTTATTTTGTATTTCATTTAGTTCAGATATTGTTATCCGTGACAATGCATCGGCTACAAAATTATCTTTGCCTCTTAGGTACTCTACTGTAAAATTATACTCCTCTAATTCAAGTCTCAGACGCGTTTATTTAGAACTGGGCTTTTTCATTGAAAACAAAAATGTTAGTGGTCTATGGTCTGTTTTTACTTTGAAATAAGTTCCGTAGATATAGGGTCTAAATTTGGTGATTGCCCAATAAATAGCTGTTAATTCTTGTTCCGTCGTACTCTTGTTACTTTCTCCTTTGGTAAATGCTCTCGATGCGTAAGCTACTTGAAGTTGAGTTCCATTGTGGGCTTGTGTTAGCACTGCACCACAGGCTTGCTTACTAGCATCTGTGATTATACAAAATTCTTTTGAAAAATCTGGATATTGTAACAGAGTAGGCTTTATTAATTGAACTTTAAGATATTCAAATGTATTTTGACATTCATCAGTCCATTCAAATGGAACATTCTTTTTATACCCTGAACCCATTAAAAATGGGTATAAGGGTATATTGTATTTGTGAAAAATCCAAATGTATGTAACAGAAGTAAGCTTCTCCGACCCCATAATATATATTCTTGATCAGCATCAATAGCCGAGTCGATCTAGACATGTCCGTCTGTCTGTCCGTCAGTCCGTCCGTCCGTCCGTCCGTCCGTATGTATGAACGCAAGGATCTCAGAACCTATAAGAGCTAGAGACTTGAAATTTGAGATGTAGATGCTCCTGGTTCCCGCGCAGATCGAGTTTGTTTCCGATAATCGATAACTTCCTCCGTTTCCAAGCAATCGATAAAAATCTATATCGATATCGTGTTTGTAGTAATTACAAAATGCTATATATCGTCTAGCGCTATCCGAGTCATGTGGAACTGGATAATTTAATATGACATCTAACTTTTTGTCATCTGGTAAGATTACCTTATCTGTGCATTTGTGTCCCACAAATGTGACTTTTTGCATGAAAAATGAACATTTTTCAGGATGTAGCTTCAAGTTGTGTTCCTACACATGTCAAAAACACTAATTAAATTGTTAAGCATGTGTTTTTCGGAACAACCGATTACTATTAAGTCATCCATATAAAGGAATGCTTGTGATGGTTCAAGTCCAGAGAATGCAATTGTCATCATTCTTTGGAATAAATTTGGGGCTACTTTCAAAACAAATGACAATCGCGTGAAGAGATAAGAGCCATTGCTCGTCTAGATCAATTTGATGGAATCATGACATTAGGTCAATGAAAGAAAAATATGTTGCTCTTCCTAGTTGATCTAAGATATCATCGATCCTAGGAAGTGGAAATTTATCGGATAGTCATTTTTTATTAATTTGGCGATAGTCAATTACTAATCGCCATTTTTTTCTTTTCATTATCTATGGATTTCTTTGATACTAGTAACAGTGGACTGTTGTATTCTGAGACTGATGGTTCAACTATAATTTTTTATATATACAGGTTCATCTTTTAATCTTAGCTTCTGCTTATAAAAATTATTTGTAATGGGTTCGGTTTCAAGTCCGAATATGTCTGTATATTGACAACAAAGTTTATGTTCATTAAATAGTTTTGGAAAATTTTTAGTTAACTTTGACATAACATTGTTCGTTCTAATTTCATTATTTATTTCGGATATATCCTTAATTTGCTAATGGTTCATAATTGAACTTATTTATATTAACCATTTGATCGGTACTAGTTGTATTTAGTAAACGGACAAATGCATTTGCTGTCGTTACGACTGTGTTTGCTGCATATATTCCAGGTTGAATTTCCTGGTTCGGAATTAGGATGCTCTCTTCATTTGAAGTAAGCTCGATTTTCCGGACATCTTCGGATCTGGACGGTAACACTATTGTATTATTACCGGAGCTGTAAGTTATGGGAATATAGATGGGATAATTTGGATTATCTGGCCTTATTATGAGCAGATCTTTTGAAGGTGTAAAATCTAATTGACAATTATATTTTTTAATAAAATCTATGCCTAAAATTCCATCACACGGTACAGAAAAAGTTGAATCGACAATATGGGAGTTGTGTGGAATTATATATTTAGTTGCTTGTATTTCTAAAGATGTTAGTCCTTTGGATTGAATCAATGCTTGAGAGATTCACTGAATATTAACTTTATTGTTATTAACTTTATCATTGAAAGTGTCGGAATTTTCTTTAATCAAAGATATATCTGCACCAGTGTCTATCAATAATATTAGTTTCCTGCCTGTAGCTACATTTGTGAATGTTACGAATTTATTTACACTAAGATTAATCGAATGAAACTTTTTACTATCTATTGCTGTCTACCTAAGAGCTGTTGGGAGTTTCCCGAAGTATTTTTGGCTACTCTCACATTATTGTTATTGTTATTGTTGTGGCCTCCGTTTGAGTTAACACGGCCTCTAAAGTTTCCTCTATATTGGCCTCTCAGTCTATTGTTGCCATTATTTTTAATATTATAATATCTATTGCCATTATTTTGTTTATTTCCGCGGTTGTTGCCACGGTTATTTCCTCGGTTGGGTCTATTTAAATGTCCTATCGAGTTTGTGCAGCTATTGAAAAAGACAGTTGTAACATCACTCATGTTATTGAAATTTCGTGATTTCATTACAGACCTGACTTCGTCAATTGTGCTGTTTGTTATAATATTTTACAGCCACTTGTAGGCTTAATTCTTCGGCATATTCTTGCAAAGCCTTTGTCAATTGTTCAACTTCTTGAATATACTGACTTGCTGGCTTTTGCTTTTGCTGCAGGTTAAACAATTTAGCGGATAATGCTTTTGCTGATTCGCATTTTATGCCGCTTTTAAGTTTGTCTATTATAGCCATAATTGTTTGTTCTGTATTGATTAGGTTTTGAACATGGCCCTTGAGTCTAGTTTTTATTAGGTTTACTGCTGTAGTTTCATGTGTTTCTTTTAGTGAATCCACTTAAGATCATCAATGAAACTTTGTAAATTCTCAGACTTTTCACTAAACTCGGATATGAGTGAAGAGGCTAGTTTAAGGAATTCTACTTGTGTCATGGCCATGTTTGCAGTTTTCTCTTCAATTATAAACTCTTCTTCGGACTCAGAAAGCTCGGGTAATCTTATTACCGCTGGTATCTTCTTTTATATATTGGTCTGAACCGCTTGCGATTTCAGAATCGATCAATGTTTCTATGTCTGTGTTTGTATCTTCTTCTACTAAAACTGGGGTATTTAAAATCGAAGATATTGTTATGTATAGTGCATATTTTGTTTTAATACTTTCTAGGTTTGTTTTCAACCTATTTAAAAATCTTGATACATACGACCAATGTTGGGTATTTAATTTTCCTTTATTTTCGTGTATCAGTGATCGTGATTGGTTAAAATATCAAACTAGTGTTGTTGCATATCTTCTTATAGTTTCATTAGAAATATTCCTATTTTGTGCTAAACACTTGTATGATTTGTCGAATTTTTCTTTAGTATTAATTAATTCGGCATTAATCTCTTTCCATTCCATTTCATTTATAAAAGAATTCATGGTTGGTCTATATCATTTTTAAATGTTTACAGGAAAATAAGAAATAAATCTACTTTGCAGGCAGATTTATAAAATAACCAATAAAATTTGCAAAAACATATATAAATTTAATAAGCAAATAGCCATATATTTTAGTTAGTTTGTTTTCTCAGTAATGTTTTTAAGCAATTACTGTTATCAATTACGAGTAATTTTATTTTAAATTTTATCCAGGTCGTTTGCCTGGCTCTGGTATCGCTTCTTAATGCATTTGTTGTGGTAGTTATATAATTTGTATAATAGATGCAAAATTAAAAAAAAATTAAAAAATGTTATTGGTGGGCGTTCTTGGAAACGCTGTCGGTTCAATGATCCGGACTAGCTTGTTGCGCTAGTCGAGGCCGGTGCTGGCTGCACAGGCTGCTACTGCTTTTGTGTTGGGCACCGGTGCGTGCTGCACAGGTGTAGTTGCAATACGGTGAGTATAACGGTCCCTCGCAGTCAATCGGGCATGTCCTCCTTAGCGTTGGCATTTCCTTTGCTTGGGGTGGTTTACTTTTGATTAGTATTTTACTAATATTTGGGATTGCAGTGTAGGTGGTTGTGTGCATAGGTTCTTTGGCAGGCTCTTTCTTTTCTATTTGCAACGATTTTATGTGTTCCAAATCTGCGTGTAAATTCACAGTTGCGCTCCACGGTAAGGTATCTTTGCTATTTAGAAGTTTGAGCAGTTTTGCCTTTCGGAATCTCAGGCGTTTTACTACGCCGCCTCTTCTTCTACACATACCACTCTACTTACTGCGTTTAATTTTTATACCCTTGCAGAGGGTATTATCATTTTGTCGTGAAATGTGTAACGCATAAAAGGAGACATGTCCGACCCCCATAAAAATATATATATTCTTGATCAGCATCAACAGCCGACTCGATATGGCTATCCGTCTGTCCGTCTGAATGTCTGTCCATCTGTCCGTCTGTCTGCTTCTATGCGCACTAGTCCCTCAGTTTTAAAGCTATCTTAATGAAACTTTGCAGATATCTTGACCAAACTCAGCATTTATTAGTTTTACTATACTCCTCATATATATGCAAAATCCTATTAAGATCGGCCCACTATATCATATAGCTCCCATAGGAACGATGAAGAAAACATTTTGTTTATCAAGATATCTTGACCAAACTCGGCAATTATTAGTTTTTCTAAGGTCCTCATATATATGCAAAATCCTATTAAGATCGGACCATTATATCATATAGCTGCCATAGGAACGACCGGTCGAAAACTAAGTTGTATGATAAAACATTTTGTTTGTCAAGATATCTTTACCAAACTCGGCATTTATTAGTTTTAATATACTCCTCACATATAGGCAAAATCCTATCAAGATCGGACCACTATATCATATAGCTGCCATAGAAACGATCAGTCGAAAATTAAGTTGTTGTATGAAAAAACATTTTGATTTATAGATATGTTGACCAAACTCAGCATTTATTTGTTTTACTATACTCCTCATATATATGCAAAATCCTATTAGGATTGTGCCACTATATCATATAGCTGTCATAGGAACGATCGGTCGAAAATCAAGTTTTTGTATGAAAAAACATTTTGTTTTTCAAGATATCTTGACTAAACTCGGCATTTATTAGTTTTACTATTCTCCTCATATATTTTATTATTCCTATTAAGATCAGACCACTATATCATATAGCTGCCATAGGAACGATCGGTCGAAAATGAAGTATGTATGGAAAAATTTTTTGTTTATCATGATATATTGACCAAACTCGACATTTATTAGTTTAACGATGCTCCCTATATATAAACAAAATCCCATCAACATCGGACCACTATATCATATAGCTGCCATAAAAGCGATCGGTTGAAAACCAGGTTTTTTATTAAAAACCTTTTTTGGTTATCAAGATATCTTGACCAAACTCGGCATTTACTATTTTCCCGTTACTTCTAAGATACGGGCAAAGCACTATGAACATTATGAAAAGGTTGGGTCTGCAAGAGTATTAGATCTTCGGCGTGTCGAAGATAGCCTTTCGTTCACCTTTTATTTTGAATTTCAATTCATAAAGAATATTTGTATATGTTATTTAGTGAACATTTTTAATCTTTCTATAGAACTGTTTGTTTTTTACTTTTTGTATCCTTTTTTATAATATTATCTCTTGCTTCTATTTATGTTACTGCATAGGGGCCTAGATAAACTGCTTCTAGTTTGTGGCCAGTATTGTTTCTTAAAAAAAGCCTATCTCCTATTTCCAATTTAAAATTTACAACCTTATTATCACAATATTCTTTATTCTTAGCCGTGTGTTTTTCTAACATTATCCTAGCTCGTTTGTATGCCTGCTCTGATATAAATTTTGATTCTTTAGCATAGTCCTCCATATTAAATATATGGTCACTATTATTTCTATTTTTTTTTTTTTTTTTGGGAAATTGCTCTGCTTGCCGAAAACTTATTCATATGGACAATAGCTATGTGCCATCAATGACCGTTGAAATAATATACAAAATATTGAATCCATACATCAACTGATATTTATTTATTTTTATTTATTTATTTATTTATTAAAGGTCGACAAAACCAGTGTCTTCCTCATTATTCAATAGGTTATACAATAGATAATAGAATTATATGCTAAAAGCCTAGTTAAAGAATACAATTTTCTAAATAGCATCACCGCCCGATGGAGGTGTTTTATTTGCCAGTCCGGCCAGCTGTGCCCCTTTTCACAGCTAATTTTGTCAGTGACGCTATTAGAGCCTACCTCTAAGCAGAAGGTTGTAAGTAGGAAAAAAGTGTTCTCAAGTAAAATTAAAAATAATCTGAAATTGCTATATTAATTAAGAAAATACAATAAATAGGAAAAAAGAGAAAGTATGAAGATTGTTAATAAAGTAAAGCAATGTAAGTTAGATGAAGAGTGTTAAGTAGATAGGACAACGAGAAAAGTAAGGGGAAATCACCGACCCGGTGGGGGAAAATTTTTCAGCCTGTCTGGCAAGCTATGCCCCTGCTCATAGCTGGGAGTGGTCAGCGACTTCCCGAAGGTATCCTGAAAGCAACGATTTTATTAGGGGTAGAGACAGTTCTGTAGAGAAAACGTGATGCAAACTATTATAATTTTTACATAGCACGCGAAAAGGATTGTGCATAGCGTAGTCTGTTGTGCACGTAGATAGGAATAAGGGGCGATAATTTCTCGTTGGTCTAGCCGGAACAGAGAATTGAAGACGCCCTAGCAGAAAAGGGGAGTCTATGTCGCCAATAATCAACTTATGTAGAAGGACAACACCGAGAATTGTCCTACGGTTGGTTAACGACGGAAGGTTGAGAAGAAGCAGTCTGCTGGAGTAGGACGGCAACCGAAGATTAGGGTCCCAATTTAAACCTCGTAAGGCAAAAAGCAGAAATTGCTTCTGAACAGATTCAATACGATCCTGGCTGTTGTTATACTGTGGAGACCAAATGCAAGAGCAGTATTCAAGGATAGGGCGAACAAGAGAGATGTACAGAAGTTTTGTTATAAAAGGATCGTTAAACTCTTTAGACCATCGTTTAATGAATCCAAGTACACATTTTGCCTCATTAAGGATGTATCTATGTGAAGATTGAAACAGAGTTTAGAATCAAAAATTACGCCTAGATCCTTAACTGTTAGTATACGTTGCAAAGGGATATTGTCGATTGTATAACTGATAAGATAAGGTGTAGTACGATTAAAAGTCATAAACATACACTTTGAAAAATTTAGATGCAATTGATTGGCCGAACACCATAGTTGCATAGCGTTCAAATCGTCTTGTAGACGAGAATGATGTAGGGGATTAGTGTATGATAGAAAAAGTTTGACATCGTCCGCATACATGAGTACACGGGCATGTGATATAACAGAGGGGAGATCATTTATAAAAAGAGTAAAGAGTAAAGGTCCAAGATGACTACCTTGAGGAACAGCAGAAGTAACGTAAACCCGTTTAGAGGTAGTCAGCCTCAGCATTACTCTTTGGGTCCTACCTTTTAAATAAGAATTAATCCAAAGCAGAAGAGACTGGGGGAAACCTATTCGGTCAAGTTTAAAAAGTAAAATGTCATGGTGCACAGAGTCAAACGCCTTACTGAAGTCAGTGTAAATGACATCAGTTTGCATTTTCGAAAGGAAAGCATCGTTTACCAAGGAAGTAAACTCAAGCAGATTGGTCGTAGTTGACCGATTCTTTACGAATCCATGTTGAACAGGGGAAACAACTGATTTGCAGAAATGCTGCAAATTCGAAGTGATTATTTTTTCAAATAATTTAGGAATAGCGGACAGTTTTGCAATGCCCCTGTAATTTCGTATATCAGACTTCCCACCTTTCTTGTGAAGAGGAATGATATAAGATTCTTTCCAAAGAGATGGAAAGACAGAAGTTTCAAGGGATAGATTAAAAAGCTTTAGCAATGGATAAAGAAGGGAAGAACTACCCTCCTTGAGTAGACAACTAGGAATATTGTCCGGCCCAGGAGAGTAAGAAGACTTTAAAGAGTTTATAGCTAATAGGAGAGAGGAGTGTGAAATAATTAGAGGAGGTATAGAACTAGCGGAAGAAATAGTATAAGGGTAATAAGGAAATTAGTATTAGGACAGACTGAAGAGTAAGTTGATTGGAAAAAATTAGCAAAGAGGTTAGCAGAATCAGTGTCATTGCTAGCTTTATCCAAGCCAAGAAAAAAAGAAGATGGCAAACTTGAAGATTTACGCTTCAAGTTTACAAAATTATAAAACTGTCTCGGATTTCGGGCAAATTGCCTTTTACAACGAGTTAGATAATTCTCATAGCATTGAGAATTAAGAAGAAATAAGTTCGACTTGGCTATGGAATATTTAGCCAAGTCTGTACACGAACCAGACTTTTTAAACTTTTTAAAATATTTGGATTTTACATTTTTTAGATGTGATAATCTGGTAGTAAACCAGGGTGGTTTTGAAAAAGGAGTCGAAGAAATTGACTTAGGAATACACACATCTAAGAGGGAGATTAGGGTGATGTAAAAAAAATTAAAGGCTGTATTCATATCAACTGAGTCATATAAGAAAGACCAATCGGTTGAATAAATAAGCTGATTCAGCAAAGAATAATTTCCTTTGCGAAAGCAATAGCGGGGCTTATTGGCTGATGAGCACGAAATGAAAGGATTACAATTTAACATTGCAATCTCTAAAGTTGGATGATAGACATTCTCAGGAAGAGATAAAGGAGGGGACCTAGACACATTAGAAATAAGGTAGTCATTAACAAATACAAAGTCAAGTGTTCTAATCAAATGATTAGAAATTGAATTGATTTGAAGCAACGAAAGATCAAGCATGCAGTCTATAAAATCGTGCTGTGCTGAGGGCACTAGATAATTTTTGGCAGTAAATAATGACCAAGAGATGCTGGGCAAATTAAAATCACCTAACACCATAAATAGGTCATTATCACGCACGTTTGAAGAAACTTCTTTAATACAAGTAATATGTTTCATATAAACTTGAATATCAGAAGAGGGTGGGACATAAGAGCATGTTACATAGACTTTCCGTGTAGGAAAAGACACCTTAACTGAGACAATCTCAGCGTCAGTAGGCGTACTAAAACAGAAAAGTTCAGACTGGAGAGTGGCTTTAACGGCAATTAACACCCCACCACCTCGAGTCGGCCGATCATTTCTATACAAAATAAAGTTATTAGATAAAATCTCAAAATCAGATATGGTTGAGTTCAACCATGTTTCTGAAAATGCTATTATATCCGAATTGAAGGAATCGCTGGCCATGAAAAGATTTATAAGCTTAGAAATGAGACCTCTAACATTCTGATAATGAAGAAAGATTTGGTCAGAAGATGAAGCTAGTTTTTTGGGGCAGAAATGGTACCCTGTATTGAAGGGACTGGAAGGGTGACAGGCTTGTTACGCTTTTTAGGCTTGAACTCGTGAACAGTCATGTGTGGAGGCCAAAATTTGGGATCACACATAATTGGGAACATATCATGTAAAACATTTATTTTGAATGATGATATTTCACGAGGGGTGGAGAAATTAAATTTGGTTATTGACACGCTAGCGGAAGATTTGCTAGCAATATAGGCTGCCAATGACTCAGAAGTGGTGTCCGACGAAAGTCGAGACACAAAGACTTGCCTACGAGGGGCAACTACCATTAAAATAGGCGGTGATGGGGCTGTAGGTAATACAGGAGTTGGAGGAGCTAAAGAGGCAACATGATTGTTTTGAACAATCTGGGCAAGATAGCGCGCAGGTCTACCTTTGCGGCCAGGAGCTGACGGGGCTGAGGCAGTATGATTAATTGGGACGGGATCAGGTACGGACTCTACTGGGACTACAACAAGGGTTGAAATTGGGGAAATTGGACAGTCGCTTGGAGAAGGCGATAGGGACAACATTGGAGATACATCCAAGTTGCTAGGAAGGGACATGAAAGGCGTAGGTGTCTGAACAGACGTAGAGGGCACTTGCAAAAGTTGAGGCTCCAACCGGCGATTGGTTGGGGACTCGAATTTATATTTGCCAAGCAACTCGAAACTCGAGTCAAAATTACTCGAGAGCTGCTTAGCCACATTATTTAATTTTAAGAATTGACTTCTCACAGAATTATACATTCTAGAGAAATCAATTTGCTTATCGATGCATTCTGGGCACGACCAACGCAAGCCACCACAGCCCTTCTTGGCAATAGCAGCGGTCTTGTCGCAATCACGCCCAGTGAGACCTGCACATTTAGCATGCATCATATTCTCACACAGCCAGCAATTAACAAATTGCGGCAGTGCAGAATCATCAGCCTGCTTGAACGTGCACGGTTTCTTACAGCACAACATAATTATTTAATGCGTATGCAAATTACGAGAGCACAGAGCAAAACGAAAACGGTGCACAAGATAGAGCAAGTAAATACACAAACAAATTGTTTGGAGCGAAGAGCAATAGAAAAAGTATGCGAGAGCGCGATGCACAAGCAGAAAGTATGCAGCGAACACACGCACAAAAGCAAAAGAATCAAAACAGGCAATAACAACAACACGGAACTGACGCCGCGTTTTATAAATGCAATAATTAACAGACTTACGCTGCACAACAGATAACACTTTGCACAATTTATAAAAGCTTTTTAAATAAGGCACCGAAAAATAAGAACGTATGTATTCGTTAAAAGTTCTATGACTTCTTTCTACTGTTCCTACTGTCTGGTGGTGGACTGTTGTCTATTTTTATACCCTTGCAGAGGGTATTATAATTTTGTCTTGAAATGTGTAACGCATAAATGGAGACATCTCCGACCCCATAAAGTATATATATTCGTGATTAGCATTAACAGCCGAGTCGTCCGTCCGACGTGTCCGTCTGTCCGTCTGTCCGCCTGTCTGTTTCTATGCGAACTAGTCTCTCAGTTTTAAAGCTATCTTAATGAAACTTTGCAGAACTCCTTTCTGTTGCACGCAGCACATATGTCAAAACCAGCTGGATCGGACGACTATATCATATAGGTGCCATACGAACGATTTTTTCTAGATATTTTGTCCAAACTCGGCATTTATTAGTTTTACTATACTCCTCATATATAGGCAAAATCCTATTAAGTTCGGACCACTATATAATATAGCTGCCATAGGAACGATCGGTCGAAAATTATATTGACAGAGCACTTACAGATACCTATATTCAGATGGAAGCGAGTTGGTGAAAGGAAATTGAGTGAACACACAGGAGGAATTGGTTCCCACTTGACCATGGTGCAGCAACATATTCCAATCATACACGCTCCACATCCATATGTAGGCAGCTAAGCTTTGTTCGGATTTATTTAGGATAGATGTTTACAAATTCCAGTTTACAAAATTTAAAGCTTAATATAATCACAAAGTTTTTGATATGGTATAGTTAAGGGTTTTATCCCGATATGATATAGCAAGGTAATTTTTTTGTCTCTTTTCTTCTTTGTAATTAATTGAGCATAACATCTTTAGACTGAAAGCGACGACAGCATTAGTAGTGTTTGGCATGCAATAAGCCGGCTGTTTTGATAACGTGTTGTGAGGGAGAGGATGTGACGTGAAATGGCAAGAGTGCAGGGCAACGCTAGTTGAAACATATCTGCTTGAGACAAAAGGCAGAATGAAAAACACATCAAATACCCTGCTGCTGCAGTGCCAGGTATGATAAAGCAATTAAACTGGTTACCATGCTAGTCGTTTGAGTGTCTCTCCTCTCATAGAGACTGACAGTCATGGATTTTTAATGTATAGAGTCAGTTTATTTATGGGTAATGTTGTGTGCTTGTGCAACTGGATTTGTGGCTGGGACATCAATTTAATGATGCAAAAGTTTAGTGGAAGTGGGCGGTTGTAATATGAACAAGTTGCCGTCAACATAGCAAGAACATACACGGTTGCGGTCTTGGCATTGTCTCTATTCTGGTATGCAGAACGGGAAGCATGGACATATTGAATAAAAGGTAGTGCCCAGGCAAAGCTTGTGAGGATAGTCTAATTCAGTTAGTTAAGATTATTGGAAAAAATTTTTTTGCCGCCAGCATAGCAGGAACATACACGGTTGCGGTCTTGGCATTGTCTCTATTCCAGTATACTAGACGGGAGCATGTTATTGGGAGTACATTACGTGCTGAAAGAGTAGAGACAGGATTGAAAGTTCCAGTATCTTTGGGGTTTGTAAATAGGGATCGTTAGGATAGTTATGAAGGGTTTGCTTTGCGGAATATTTGTTGAAGACATTTATAAAAAACTTGCAGTATATTATGAAGATCTTCTGCATGATAGGCATAGTGAGTTTGAGTCAAATCTGTTTGCTTACCTAGGCTGCGCATGGTTTTAAACAGGGCCCCCGGTATACGGCAAACATGTCCTGTCCGTTGTTTGGGATAGTATAGTCAGTTTGCTCATCTAGGCTGCACATGTTTTTTAGGCAGGGCTCCCGGTATACGAGACAAACTTGTACTGTTCGTTGTATTGCATATCAGCAGAGATGCTCATGAAAGAGTTGTACTAATTGAAATGGGATATAGGAGGAAGGCTAACAGTTGAGATAATTGACATGACAGTATACCAGTGCATAATGTGTGAGAGAGTTAGTGTGGGGCTGGTCACGGTAGAGTCGGCCAGGTGTTCGTGCACAGGTGGCACAAAGGCTTGGATTGGGGCGGAAAAACCGCCAGGTGATCATGCACAGGGGCATGACGGCTTGGAATCAGCGCGAGTCAACTTTATTTATATGGGTAGCGCTGGCTGTTTACATCGGTGTGTGGGTCTCAGGACAAGTGCATAGTAGTTCGTCAGGCATAATCGTCATGGAAGATGTTATGAGTTAAGGCTATCAGAATTATATCAGATTATCAAGCATTAGGCCATCAGTGGTGAGATTCTCTCAAATATCAATCTTCGTGTTGTGGATTATCAAGCATAAATTCATCAGTGGTATGGCATAGGGCATAAGATGGTGAGTATCAAGTACAGTAATCAATATAAGGTATTGGATTGATCTTCTTAATGATTTAGTGGGCCGTTGAATAAGGTAGACGCAGCATTATTGAGCTTTCTTATTAGAACAGGGGACCGGTGGGTGTATCAGGATTCAGTCCATAGTCACAAGAAACGAGAGCATTCAACAGTGGGTAAGTACCCAGTAAGTAAGTACTTAGAAGTGATCATTTGACCGTTATGCCGAGGAGTCTGATTTAGGTGTTGCTAAAATTGATGCAGACAGTTAGTATTAGGTGAGGTATGAGGGAGCTCTGCGTCGAATAAGCTGGGCACCTGGCCAGATTCGCCTAAGTCGACGTTGGATACGATTACTTCCAGATATTAGCAGCAGTCTCGCCAATTTGTTAGGGTGGGTTTCTAGCCGGTCGTAATATTGTTTGGCACGGGAATTGATTATTTCCCATACTGTAGGGACTTTGGTGTCATTATGAAAGGTACGGTTTCCGACGTAATAGGGTGCATTGCAGATTAGGCGGAGAGCCTGTGATTGGATGCTGCATAGTTTACGTAAGTGTGTATCGGCGGCACAGCCGTATAGTTCAATGCCATAGTACCAGGCAGGGTCTATGATTTGTTTATAAATTAGTAGTTTGTTTTTTGTGATAGCTTAGATCTGTTAGCAGATAGGAGCCATTTGTGTTTGGATAGTTTTGTGCGTATGGACTGTGTGATTATGCGAGCATGGCGTGACCAATTTAGTTTTTTGTCTAGGTGAAGCCCCAAATATTTTACAATATTTTTAGCTGGTATGATATTATCATTTATACTAATGACAGGAGTTGTGATGTTGTTGCGTAAGGTGAAGAGAATATGGGCCGATTTATTGCCGTTTACTTGAATGTTCCATTTCTTGGCCCATTCAGCAAACTGATTTATATGATCTTGCATGTAGTTGCATGCAATTTCAGCATTGTTGGCACTGCATAAGAAAGCAGTATCATCAGCATATGTCGCTGTTAGACCATTAATTTTTGAGGTAGGGTGCAGATCCGTAGATTGGATGCGTGTTGCTATGCAAGGCATGTCAGAGACATATATATTGAAAAGTAGTGGCGCCAATACACTGCCTTGTGGTACACCAGCTAGTATGGGCCGGGTAGTCGATTGAATTGGTCCAGATTGTGAAGTTGGGGTGTTACGGTTGGTAATTGTGCTTTCTGTGTTATTACTGCATACACAGAAGGATCGGTCAGATAGATAGATTTCAGTATTTATAGAGAGGTTCACTAGTGTACATTCGTAGTTTAAATAGAAGACCAGCATGCCATACTCGGTCAAAAGCTTGTTATATGTCTAGAAAGACGCCTGATGTGTAGTCACCGCTTTCGAAGGACATGTTGATGTGCTCAACTAGGCGGTGTAATTGTTGTATTGAGCTGTGTCCTGCACGGAAGCCAAATTGGTGATCCGGTAGTATTGCAGCACAGTCTAGTTTATTGTCAACAGGTTATTTTAATTTAGCAATTAGACGTTCATAAATTACTTTTTCGAATAGTTTCGAGACTGTTGTTAGAAGGCTTATTGGCCGCTATGACTTTAGTTCAGATGTGGGGACGTTACCACCTTTTAATATCATTCTGATTGCATCGCATTTCCATTGTGATGGGAAGTACTGCAGGCGAAGCATGTTGTTGAATAGGAGCAATAGAAAAAGTTTTCCTTTTTTAGGCAAGTGTTTTAGTAGGTAGTAGGTTTGTCAATGCCAGGAGACTTACCAACTTTTAGCGGCCTGATATAGGCATCTAGTTCAGAGAGCGTAATATGGCGCAGGTGGCAGTTTCGTGTGGGGGAGGATAGCAGATCGGTTCCATTGAGGAAGCGTTGTATTCGGTGATGGTGCGCAGTTGGCGCAAGCTCAAAGGGAGTAAAACGTGCTTGGAGTTCATCAGCAAAGGCTTCAGCCTGGTCTTCGGCAGATTGGCACCAGTGGCCATTTTGATTTCGGACATGATGCTGAGCATGTAGCTGCCGTTTAAGATTTTTGGTGGCCCGCCATAAATTGAAAGCGCCTTTGAAGGATCAGCGTTGCTGAGCGTGTGATCTATATATTGTTGGCGGTGGGAGCGAAGCAAAAGGGCTAGTTGACGAATAGTTTGCTGCCATTCTTGCCAGTGGTCATGCCGGTCTGCGTTTTTGGCGAATTAGGCTATGGCGTTCATTCATTTGGGTAGGCGGAAGGCGAAAAGGACTTTCAGTGCCTTTATTGTTTAGGTTTTTTAGAAAAAAGCATATCATATCATCAATGTCATTTGTACAGGTTATTTCTATATTTAGGTTTATGACAGATTCTAGGTGTTGATTGAAGACTGTTAAGTTGGAACGCTCTGTTGGTAAGCGACGATTAGGTGTACGAAGATGGTTCCTTCGGTTTTGATATAAGGGATTTTGATTAGTGATGGTTAGTTCCATCCTTACTAGTAGCGGTAGGTGGTCGCTGTGTACGCGAGTTATGGAAAGTTAATGGCTTGCTATTCCTGTATAGACACAGAAATCAAGGACACTGGGGTGGGTGTTATTTGATGGAAAGTGAGTAGGTACACCTGTTGTGAGAATATTGAATTGATTAGAATTAAGTATGATATTGGCAAGCGTTGAACCGCGAGCACATTGACGCTGGTTTCCCCACAGTCTATGTTTAGCATTCCAGTCATCTGAAATCAGGAAGTTTTCGCCTAGTTGACTAAATAGCCAGTTATAGTTGTACTAATTTACAGGATGATTGGGGGGCCAGTAGCAGGCAGCTATGCAGAAATTTCCTGAGGTGGTATCGAGTTTTACCTTGGCACAGTGTAGATATGACAGGGAGATGCAATGCATAGCATAGTGCTCTGTATTATATATATGGTCACTATTATTTCTATTTTTTTTTTTTTTGGGAAATTGCTCTGTTTGCCGAAAACTTATTCATATAGACAATAGTTATGTGCAATCAACGACCGTTGAAATAATATACAAAATATTGAATCCATACATCAACTGATATATAAGAACGTATGTATTCGTTAAAAGTTCTATGACTTCTTTCTACTGTTCCTACTGTCTGGTGGTGGACTGTTGTCTATTTTTATACCTTTGCATAATTTTGTCTTGAAATGTGTAACGCATAGATGGAGACATCTCCGATTAATTAGCATTGACAGCCGAGTCGATATAGCCATGTCCGTCTGTCCGTCTGACCGTCTGTCTGTTTCTATGCGAACTTGTCCCTCAGTTTTAAAGCTATCTTAATGAAACTTTGCAGAACTCCTTCTTTCTGTAGCACGCAGCACATATGTCAAAACCAGCTGGATCGGACCACTATATCATATAGCTGCCATAGGAACGATCGGCCGAAAATTAAGTTTTTGTATGAAAAAACATTTTGTTATTTAGGATATCTTTACTAAACTCGGCATTAATTAGTTTTACTAAGCTCCTCATATATATGCAAAATCCTATTAAGATCAGACTACTATATCATATAGCTGCCATAGGAACAATCGGTCGAAAATTAAGTTGTTGTTTGAAAAAACATTTTGATCGGACCACTATTAAGATCGGACAAAACATTTTGTTTATCAGGATATCTTTACTAAGCTCGGCATTAATTAGTTTTATTAAGCTCCTTATATATATGCAAGATCCTATTGTAATGTTTGGTTTTCAATAAAGATTTTACAAAGCACGTTAGTGCTGGTTGAATTGGGTTTTGAAAATGCCTTTATTCAAAGTAAAGTATTTCGCTTAGCCTATGGATACATGTATATACTTATGCTGTTATTGGTTAACAGCTACAAAGAGAGGGAGAGTAAGTAGCTTGCATATGCCTGTGTTAGTGAGCATATATGTTGCTAATGGAATGCGCTCAGACGGAGCGTGGGAAATGCAGCGTAAGCATAAACAGTCAGCTAGAGAGGCTAGTGAACTGCGCTGCGTAATATGAGCCAGAGCCAATATATAAAGTGGCTCTGGGCTTGTTTAATGTATAATTGTTATTGTATGCGACAAAGTGCCGCATACTTTATATTTGTATATAGGGTGTTCTTTTAAGGCATATACACACTACACCTCTTTTTTTAAAGAAATAACGTAACATTATGGATGTGGAGTTATTGAATGAAATTAATTATTTTGAATAAAAAGTTTTTTTTTTGTGTATATAATTTTTTTTTTTTGTTATAAACTAATACAATGTAATAAAAGGATAAAAATAATTTGAATTTAATAAAATTATTTGAAAAGATTTCAAAATATAAAGATATAAAAATATAAAAATGTAAATTCATTATAGTGATTTGTTTATCTCAAGGATTGCTTTTTATTTTTCTTTTTTTCAGTTGGTTGATCAGGCCAATGTTATTTTTGTTTTTTGTTGTAAATTCGTAAAGGAACATAAAGACTTCATACAGAACATTTATATGTTTTATTCGTTAAAACATTTTGCCTATTCTTATTAACTTTTTGGGTCCTATTTTTGTTATCTTTAATTAGAATATTATCCCTATTTTCTATGTTAACTATTGTATATGGGCCTTTATATACTGGATCCAATTTATGGCCAGTTTCGTTTCTTAATGAAACCTTATCTCCTTTTAATTTAAAGTCCTTAACCTTATTATCATAATATTCCTTGTTTTTTGGCTTATGTTTTTTTAACATTATTCTAGCTTTTTGATATGCGTGTTCTAGTCTAAACTTTGTTTCCTTAGCGTAATCATCTATATTATATATAGGATCAATATTTTCTATTTTATTAAAATATTTTGGCAAGTTAAGTTTCCCGAAAACTAACTCATATGGACAATAATTGTGTGCCATAGAGGGGATCGTGTTGAAACAGTAAACAGAATATTGGAGCCATACATCCCAATCAGTTTTATCAACCGATATATAAGAACGTATGTATTCGTTGAAAGTTCTATGACTTCTTTATACTGTTCCAACTCTCTGGTGGTGGTGTGCTGTAGACGTTAAATTGTCTATCTTTAGGTATTTGCACAGGTCATTAATAATACAATTTTTATATTCAGTTCCCATATCCGAAATGAACGTCTTCATTGAATCGAACTTCAGTATAAAAGTTTCAAACATTGCTTTTGCAACTGTATCAGCGGATTTGTTTGGTACTAGAATAGCTACAAGATAATTTGTTAAATCGCAAATCATTGTAATTGCATATTCGTTTGCATTTTCGGATTTTGGTAGTGGACCTATAGTATCCACTAGCACTCTATCGAACGCATTTATCGGCGTTTCTGCAATTGTCAGCGGTGTTTTTGTATGGGTCGTCGTTTTCGACTTTTGGCATTTAGGACATCTACGCATGTATTTGTCGTTTTTTTTAGCTATCGTTCTTGAAATGCTACTATGACTTCCTTGTATAGGATCGTCATGATATGTAAACAGTATCGCTTCTTGATCTTTTTATACCCTGAACCCATTAAAAATATACATATAATATATGTATAAGGGTATATTGTATTTGTGCAAAATCCAAATGTATGTAACAGGCAGAAGGAAGCATCTCCGACCCCATAAAGTATATATATTCTTGATCAGCATCAATAGCCGAGTCGATCTAGCCTTCTCCGTCTGTCTGTCCGTCCGTCTGTCCGTATGTATGAGCCAAAGAATCTCAGAACCTATAAGAGCTAGAGACTTGAAATTTTAGATGTAGATGCTCCTAGTCCCCGCGCAGATCGAGTTTCCGATAATCGATAACTTACTCCGTGTCCAAGCAATCGATAAAAATCGATATCGACATCCTGTTTTTTTTAGCAAATTGGGTAAATAATAAGTATGTTGCTTCTAGAATATTATAGATATTTCAAGTATCTTTCATTTCATACCTATCGCCACCTCCCCGCTACCACCACAGGGCTATAAATCAAGTTATTAACCCAACTTTTATTGCCAACCAATTTAAACCACAATTTAAATGCAATTGATTTTTTCAGAATACACAAATATTCTATGGTACAATAAGATATACTGTAGAAAATTTCATAAAGATCGGTTAAGTAAAACCAAAGTAATATGCAACTGCGCAATTGAATGGGGCAGCAGCTTTAAGAATTCCTGTATACATGTACACACACACATTCATGCGCGTCTGCTTCGCATTCTAATAGCATGGTAATTGCATCTTTTTTTTGTAATGTTATTTTAGTTCCTTTTTTATGATAAGTACTTAATTGTTGGTGTGACTGCTGTCGCGAGTTCGAGCCCTACCGGGGAAAGTATTACAATTTTTTTTTTGCTGGTGTGGCTGTTGAGTACAGTCGACAGTAAGTAATGCGGTCAGTTGCAAATTCGAGCCCTGCCAAGGTAACTTTTTTTTATTAATTTATTTGGTGTTGGAATAAGAGGGTTCAGGGTATCCCCTAGTCGGGAGCTCCCGACTAGAACCTTTTACTTGTTCATTCTCTATTATGGTCACCGGCTTGAGTAGCGCTACTCTTAATGATTTTAATGTTTTGTTGCCCATATTTTTAAAAGATTCAATTGAAATTAATTCAAATATCTTTTCGCTCGGTGCCAGTTTGAGTTGGCTAATATCATGTATAGCGGCTTCTTTTTCAAGCCTTTGGAAAAACTGACCTAAGTCAAATGTTCCATTGGTGTACAGATCGCTAACTTCAATTCGTGCTATAACTTTCCTTCCATATTTAAAGAAACATATATTATTTAATATAAGCAAGGCCACTACTTTTCGTACTTCGTCATTACAAATGACTTCATATACGTTGGGCTTAGAAGCGTTCTCAAGAGCTTGCATAGGCAAATCTACTTAATCTTTTCCTGCGCAGGAGTTTTTCTGTTTATTTTGGTGCCTGGTAGTGACTTTCAGGACTTTAACTTGTAAATCTTATAGTTCTTTGATGGTTATTGTTGATACCGCATCAGCTACATAGTTATATTTACCCTTTAGATACTCTACTGTGAAATCGTATTCTTCTAATTCGAGCCGCATACGTGTTATTTTGGAACTTGGATTGACCATTTAAAATAAATATGTAAGTGGTCTATGATCTGTTTTGACAGTGAAATGTCTACCATAAATATATGGTCTGAAATGTGTCATTGCCCAATGAATTGCTGCTAATTCTTGTTCTGTTGTACTTTTATTACTTTCTCCCTTAGTAAATGAACGTGATGCATAAGTAATTGGGAGTTGGAGTCCATTATGGTAAGTTAAAACCGCTCCAGAAGCTTGCTTACTTGCATCAGTTATTATGCGAAATTCTTTGCAGAAATCTGAGTACTGTAATAATATTTGGTTTATTAGTGCCGATTTAAGATGTTCGAATGCATGCTGGCAGTCGGCTGTCCATTCGAATTTAACATTCTTTTTACATAATCTTGTTATGTGACGATTTTTTTTTAAAACGTCTGTAATAATTGCAAAATGCAACGAATCTTCTAGTGCTGTCCGCATCGTATGTGACTGGATAGTTTTAAATGACTTCAAATTTTTTGTCGTCTGACAAGATTCCATTATCGGTGCATTTGTGTCCCAGAAATGTGACTTCATGCATAAAAAATGAACATTTTTCAGGATGTAACCTAAGGTTGTATTTCCTACATTTCTCAAAAACATCAGCTAAGTTTTTAAGCATTTGTTTTTCGGAAAAACCTATAACTATCAGATCATCCATATAAAGGAATGCTTGAGAAGGTTCTAGTCTAGAGAATGCAATAGTCATCATTCTCCGAAATGAGTTTGGCGCTATTTTTTAAACAAAAGATAATCGCGTAAAGCGATATGAGCCATTGCTTGTTGGTGAAAACCTGACATTAAGTCAAGGCATAAAAAGTATTTTGCTCTACCTAGCTTTGCTCTACCTAAATATCATCAATTCGGTAGTGGAAACTTATGGGACACCAGTTTATTTTTTATCTGACGATAGTCAATTACTATTCGCCATTTCTTATCTACTGAGCCTGGAAGTGCTTTCTTCGGGACTATTAGTATTCTGACACTGATGGTTCGACAATTTTATCGGAGATTAGTTTGCCTACTTGTTTTTGAATTTCTTCTACTTGACTATGCGGCCTTCGATTGTTTTTAATATAAATTGGTTCAGTATCCTTCAATCTCAATTTTTGTTTATACAAATTATTTGTTGTTATTGATTCGGTTTCAAGTCCGAATACATCACTATACTTGGTGCATAATTCTTTTAACTGTGGTTTAATTTGGTTTGGAAAGTTTTTACTTAATTGAGCTAGTACTGCGTTCTTTTTATTTTCTGGAGTGGTTTGAACTACGTTGTAGTTTGAAAGTGGTTCAAAGTTTAGATTATTTATATTAGTTAATTGGTCTTTATTGGTCGTATTAAGAAATCGGACAAATGTATTATTTTGTATTGAAACTGTGTATGCAACGTAAATTCCAGGTTGAATTTCCTGGAATGAATATACTATCTTCACTTGAGTTTATTTCAATTTTTCGGAAAACTTTTGATCTTGCTGGTATAAGTATTGAATTGTTAGCAGAACTGTATGTTATTGGGACATAAATTCGGACATTTATATTGTTTGGTCTTATTGTAAACCAATCTTCGGACGGTTCTAGGTCTATTTTGCAATTAAGACCTATTATGAAATCTATGCCTATTATTCCGTCACACGGTATAGCGAAATTTGCTTCGACTATATGAAAATTGTAAATTGTACATAGTTGTCAGCTTGTAGCTCAATTGGGGCGAGGCCTTTGGATTTTATAATTCCTTGGCCTCTACCTTGAATGTCTATAGTGTTATTCAACTGGATGTCGTTGAAGACATCAGAATCTTCTTTTAAAATTGAGACATCTGCGCCTGTATCTATTAGAAATACCAGTTTTTTTCCTGATTCTACATTATAAAACAAGTAAGAGGGAGCTCACATCTACATCTAAAATTTCATCAGTCTCTAGCTCTTATAGGTTCTGAGATCATTGCGTTTATACATACGGACGGACGGACGGACGGACGGACAGACGGACATGGCTAGATCGACTCGTCTATTGATGCTGATCAAGAATATATGGGGTCGGAGATGCTTCCTTCTACCTGTTACATACATTTGGATTTTGCGCAAATACAATATACCCTTGTACCAATTTTTAATGGGTTCACGATATAAAAAAAATTTCCCTTGGCAGGGGTCGAATTTGCAACTGACCGCATTACTTACTGTCGACTGTACTCAACAGCCACACCAGCAAAAAAAAAATATAATAATACTTTCCCCGGTAGTGCTCGAACTCGCGACAGACCGCACCATTTGCTATGCCTTTACTCAGCAGCCACACCAACAATTAGGTGTACTTATGATAAAAAAGGAACTAAAATAACATTACAAAAAAAAGATGCAATTACCATGCTATTAGAATGCGAAGCAGACGCGCATGAATGTGTGTGTGTACATGTATACAGAAATTCTTAAAGCAGCTGCCCCATTCAATTGCGCAACTTTGGTTTTTCTTAACCGATCTTTATGAAATTTTCTACAGTATATATTATTGTACCATAGAATATTTGTGTATTCTGAAAAAATCAATTGTATTTAAATTGTGGTTTAAATTGGTTGGCAATAAAAATTGGGTTATTAACTTGATTTATAGCTCTGTGATGGTAGCGGGGAGGTGGCGATAGGTATGAAATGAAAGATACTGGAAATATCTATAATATTCTAGAAGCAACATATCTAGCTCTTATTATTTACCCAATTTGCTAAAAAAAACAGGATGTCGATATCGATTTTTATCGATTGCTTGGACACAGTAAGTGATCGATTATCGGAAACAAACTCGATCTGCGCGGGGACTAGGAGCATCTACATCTAAAAATTTCAAGTCTCTAGCTCTTATAGGTTCTGAGATCCCTTGACTCATACATACGGACGGACGGACGGACAGACAGACGGACATGGCTAGATCGGCTCGGCTATTGATGCTGATTAAGAATATATACACTTTATGGGGTCGGAGATGTTTCCTTCTGCCTGTTACATACATTTGGATTTTGCACAAATACAATATACCCTTATACCCATTTTAAATGGGTTCAGGGTATAATAAAAAGAGACAAAAATATTGAGATTGAAGTTTATTGAATGAACCTTTATTTGTTCTGTGTATCTAAAGGGGGTTGTTGGTTTTCCGAATTATTTTGGGCTACCCTAACATGTGTCTGTTGTTATTGTTGTTGGTTTGGTTCCAGTTGCCACGGCCTCTAGAGTTTCCTTGTACTTTGTTGTTATTATTGTAGCCGCCTCTGTTGTATGGTCGGCCTCTATAATTATCTCTACCGCGGTTTCCACTACGATCAGAGTAATTTTTTTAAGTTTGTATTAGTTTGTCCGGTTGCTTCTGTGCAACTATCAACAAATTTTTATATGACATCATTCATGTTATGGAATGTGCCTGCCTATGTGATAAGTTTTACCTTATCTATAGCGCAGTTCCTTGTCATAGCTTTTTCGGCTTGGGCTGTGCTATATTTGGTGGCTAAATCTGAATTTAAACCATCATTATTATAAGCACCTTCCAGAGCTTTTCCCAGTTTCTAAACTTCTTGTGTTGACAGTTTTGATCTTTTGATGAAGGTTTACGAGTTTAGCTGATAGCACTTCAACTGATTCTCCTTTTACCGTTCTTGATAATTTTGATATTATTTCGGCGAATGTTTTGTTACCGCTTACAAGTTTCGTGCATGGCCTTTTAATTTTGTCTTTATAAGACTGACAGCTGTTGCTTCATGATCTTCTTTTAGTGAGTCTATAAGACTTCAACTGATTCTCCTTTTACCGTTCTTGATAATTTTGATATTATTTCGGCGAATGTTTTCTTGCCGCTATCAGGTTTCGTGCATGGCCTTTTAATTTTGTCTTTATAAGACTGACAGCTGTTGCTTCATGATCTTCTTTTAGTGAGTCTATAAGACTCAAAGCATCTTTGAAGCTTTGTAAGTTTTCTGCCTTTCCATCAAACTCTGGCAAGAGCGATGAGGCTAGTTTGAGAAAACTTATAGTTGGTTGGACCATTGTGTTGTCAATGTCGATATCGATGTTTATATCGGTAATTGGTTTCATTCAGATAGTGCAGGTGGTTTGGTTCAAACTTTGCTGGTAAAAATAGATCTTCTGGAACGTTTATTTTGACATTCTGTCTAATGCCAATGCTTTTCAATCTTGTATTTAAAGATTGTATGACTTTAAGGCATTGTTTGCCATGTTCTTGTGTTAGTTTATCTTTAATGGAATCTACTGCATGTACTATATTGTTATATTGTTTAATCAATATTTATACATGGTATATTAGTATTTCTACCTTTATATGTTTGACTTTATTGATGCATTTATATGACTTGTCAAATTGGTATTTGAAGTCATTGATATTTTTCACTAATATACTCCATTCCATATTATTATAATAGATATCTATCGATGCAGTCGCACCATTAGTATCGTTGCTGGTCTCAAAATTGGCTGTTCTTCAGTTACTAGTTTTACTGAGACATATGGCAACGTATTCAAAATCACACACTTTTATAAAATCTCTATGTAATCGTAGTACGTTTAGTGCGCGAGTACGAAAGTTTGGCTCATCTCTATACGTAAACCTAATGATTGCCTCTATATCTGACATTCAAATATATTTATACCTTATCTAGTACGTCTGCTCTACTGCTATAGCGTTTCTTAATTTTCTTTGTATGCATTGCATACACTTTCAATGCTAGTGATACAAGAGATACTGTAGTAATTATAATTAGCAAAATAGTGATATTTTCTAAATGTTCTTTATGGTCAATTATTTTTACGTTATTTATAACATTTGCGGCTGATTTTTCAACCTTGGATTCGTTCGAACCCATTTAAAATAAAATTTCTTAAAAAATTGATATAATGTTTTTAAATTCATATCATGTTTTTATGTTACATAGTGTTTTTAGTTTTAAATGCCAATGCCTTCTCAATATGTGATATATTGCTTATAACACAAAATACTACCTAGCATTTCGCATAGCTTTATGGGCTATGCTGCTAATCGGGCGGAGGTGTTTCCGCTCAATTTTCCAACTGCTGTTCATCGTTGCATCAGCTGGGCGTCGCCGGATGTGGCACGCTGATGCTCCCTCGTATGCGCAAGTGGCGGTGTGCCTCTCGCACTTATTCCGATGGCACACCGTGTTGCGCTGGCGGTATCGGTGCTGGTCTTCGCACAGGTGTTTATATGTTGGATATAATGTAATGTTTAGAGGTGCCGGCTGTGCAGTGTCTGCACGTATGCAGAAGGGGCTGTCGAGTGGGCCTTCGCAATCCTGTGGGTACATTCGTTTTTCTTTTGGCAGGCTGGTTGCGGCAATGGGTGTAACTTTATTAGTTGTTTGGTTTATTAGGGCTTTTATATTCGAGTGAGTAGTGGTGTTTGGCTTTCTCTGCTTAATTTCATTTTGCAGATAGTCGAGCTCACTTTGTAAATTCTGAGCTGTCGACCATGCGGGTGTTGGCTGTTTTGTGTATAGCAGTGTCTAGTTATGTGCCGTGAATAATCGGCGAAGTTTTTTATAAATCGACAATAATAATTGCAGAATGCTATAAATCGTCTCGCGCTGTTCGCATCATGAGGGACAGGATTTCGGAACATCCTATCACCATTAAGTCATCCATATAAAGGAATGCCTGAGAGGGTTCTAAACCCGAGAATGCTATAGTCATCATTCTCTGAAATGAATTTGGTGCTATTTTAAGACCAAATGGTAATCGCGTGAAGCGATATGAGCCATTGCCATTGAAAAAGATGTTATATTTATTTAATTTTCTTCAAGTTCAATTTGCTGGAAGTCTGACAATAAATCAAGGCATGAAAAGTATTTAGCTCTGCCCAGTTTGTCTAGAATATCATCAATTCTGGGGAGCGGGAATTTATCAGAAAGTAGTTTTTTGTTGATTTGGCGATAGTCAAAAACTAATCCCCATTTCTTTTCTTCCCAATTTGGTAATGATTTTTTCGGAACTAACAAGAGTGGGCTGTTATACTCGGATACAGACGGTTCTACGATTTTGTCGTTTATTAATTTCCCTACTTGTTTTTGAATTTCTTTATCGTGGCTATGTGGGCTTCTGTAGTTTTTAATATAATATATGGGTTCATCATCTTAATGTCTGTTTATAGAAATTATTTGTCGCTATTGGTTCGGTTTCCAGTCCGAACACATCACTTAACTTGGTGCATAATTCTGTTAGTTGACTTTTGAATTGTTCTGGAAAATTTTTCTTTAATTTTGAAAGTACTTGTTCGCTTCTATTTTCTGGATTAGTGCTATGAATGTCGTAATCTGTTAAATTTTCATATTGGATTTTGTTTACTTTGACCAATTGGTCGAAATTAGTTGTGTTTAGAAGGCGAATGTATATATTTTTGGATGCTGCTATTGTATTTGAAACATAAATTCCATTATGTATTTCTTGATTAGGAATAAATATATAATCATTTACTGTAATAATGTCTATTTTTCGAATTACTTGGTTAGCCGTTTTATTTTTCTGTTGCAAGTTAAGAAGCTTAGCAGATACAACTTCTACCGATTCTCCTTTTACTGCATTTGATAGTTGCGTAATGATTGCAGCAATTGTCTGCTCATTACTTATTAAATTTCTCGCATGGCCTTTTAGCTTTGTTTTTATCAGGCTTATGGCCGTTAGCTCATGTGTGCCTTTTAAGGTTTCTAATAAATTCAAAGAATCTAGAAAACTTTGTAGATTTTCTGGCTTACCGTCAAACTCTGGTATCAGAGATGTGGCTAGCTTGACAAATTCTACAACTGTTTGTCAGTAGTGACTTATCAAATGTTACCGGTGTATTTAACACCGATGGTAGATAAAGCTGGAGATCATACTTTTTATTTAAGTTTACCAGATTATCCCTTAGGCGCTGTAAAACGTCTGATGTTTGGACTCTGTGTAAACTTCTCAGTTTATTTTGACACTCGGTAACTAAACTTCTGATTTCTTTGTATTCATATACAAGGATCTCAGTATGTTTAATTATGGTGGGTCTTAAAACTGGTGCGCTTTTATTAAGGCACTTATATGATTTTTCGAAATTTTCCCTATGCCGCTTTATCTTTTTTACTATTTGGGACCAGTCCATGTAAACTTCCGCTACTTAAATATTTTATTTAAGCAGTGGCTTAGACCTTGTCTAAGTCATTAGCTCGACTCATGTAACGCTTCCTCAGTGATTTTTTATGAAGAATATAAATCTTCAGGATGTTTACTGAGGCTATTAAAATGAGTATTATTAGCAGTATGTTTGTTAACTGCACATGGGGAGTGGTGTCTACGACTTCTAATACGTTAACTACATTGGCAGTGTTATCATCTGCCTTTGATTGTTTTCCCCCCATATTCCCATATAAATACTCTTGGTTTTTTATTTGACTACTACTTATGCAGACGTACTAAGACAATTGTTGTCTGCCCTAGAATCGGATGCTCGTCAATAATTGTTTTTATTTTGACGTAGGCTAGTGTAGACAAGATTATTCCGCTCTCTATTTTAGAACATGAATAGAGTGGACTTGTCACTGTGTCGAATGTTTCTATATATTCGGATTCGAACTCATATACTGATATGAATTCTCTATGCCTTTGTAAAATTTGTATGGCTCGCATACGAAAGTCTGTATAGTCGTTATATACTTTGTTAATCTTGTCCTTAATCATGCTAATTATTGATTAAATGTTGAATTACCTAATGAGACAAACTGAACGAATTATAACTTTTTAATTTCCTCTTTTCAATTTAAAATTCTTGTATATTCTCAAAAATATTCATATATAATATGGGATCATACATAAAATTAAAAAGAAATTATCTTAAAAAATTTACAAATGCGTAATGTTAAATTTGTTTTCGTTTACTTTTACAAGACAAGTTGTTGTTTGTATCGTTCATTTTGAGGTTTTATTATATATAATTATTGAATTTGATGCTTTTATTGTTTACAAGTCGGGTTTCGTGTTGCTTGTTTGTTTTCTGCTTAAAACGCATCTTAAAATTTTATTTTTTATACCCTGAACCCATTAAAAATGGGTATAAGGGTATATTGTATTTGTGCAAAATCCAAATGTATGTAACAGGCAGAAGGAAGCATCTCCGACCCCATAAAGTATATATATTCTTGATCAGCATCAATAGCCGAGTCGATCTAGCCATGTTCGTCTTTCTGTCCGTCCGTCCGTCCGTCCGTCCGTATGTATGATCGCAAGGATCTCAGAGCCTATAAGAGCTAGAACCTAGATGTAGATGCTCCTAGCTCCCGCGCAGATCGAGTTTGTTTCCGATAATCGATAACTTTCTCGGTTTCCAAGCAATCGATAAAAATCTATATCGATATCCTGTTTTTTGGGCAATTTTGGTAAATAATAAGAGCTAGAGTCACCAAGCTTCTAAATAGAAGCTTCTAGCTTCTAAATAGCTTCTAAAATAGAATAAATATATGCATTTGATGTTGGAAGAAGAGGGTTCAGGGTATCCCCTAGTCGGGAGCTCCCGACCTCTTACTTGTTTTTTTCTACAATCTGTATTTTTCCTACCTATTGTTTCGAATAGCTGTACGGGCCAAACGTCTTGCCGGTCGACTCAATTGTCGTCGGGCATTACAATTTTTAAGTTTTATTTATTACTATTTAGTTTAATACGTTAGGCGCTGCCGGTACTGTTGTTATAGGGTCTTCTTCTTCTTCTTCCCACGTAGGCATAAGGGGCGGTTTGCCTCTCATGCAACTCGTCTTAGTTGCTTAGTATTCCCTCGTAGGCATAAGCGGCGGTTTGCCTCTCATGCGTTGGTTGACTCTGCTTCCTTAGTGCGGCAGGTGCCCTCGCAATGGGGGCTGTAGAGGGGGCCCTCACAATCTGGTGGGCATCTGCGTGGGCGTGCTGGTATTTGTCTTGGCGGTGGACGATGATTCTTTGTTAGTTGTTTTATATTTATATCTGAGGGACAGGGTTCGCTCTTTGATTTTAATAACGACTCGAGATGTTCGAGTTCGTCATTTAGTTTCACTGCAGTGTCCCATGGGAGGGGATTTTTGCATTTATAACGGAGTCTTACAATTTCAGACTTTCTCCGTCTGATTCGCTCCTTAATGCCACTGCGTCTTGGCTTATTTTTGCCTTAGAGCTCATGCCCTGTACTCACTCAGTATATATATATTTTTTTGTCCAGCTCCAGTCCAGATTCAAGCAGGTTGTAGTTATTATTTAATTCAGATTCTGTTGCTTGTCACTTTCGACTTATAAGACATGTTGCACAATGTTTATTGCAATTTTTGTTCATATTAACAATCAATCTTTGTTTTTGACCTACTCTCATAATGCACTATTATTAATTTATTTAAAAAAAAATTTTTTCGCACAACAATTTCAACATTTTAATTTTTATTCATTATTTTTTTTTTTTGTAACAAAAACGGCAAACCACTGTCACGGTCGCCATGTAAAAAGAGCCCATGCTTTTTAATGAGAAAGTCAGCACGTCAGTGCTGTTTTGTATTTTGAACAGAATGAATTTATTCAGTTTTAATAATGTTCGCTTAGCCTATGGATATACATATATATTTTTGCTGTTATTCTTTAACAGCTACAAAGAGAATGAGAGTGAGTAGCTGCCTGTGTTAGTGAGCATATATGTTGCTCATGGAATGCGCTCAGACGGAGCGTGGGATATGCCGCATAAGCATAAACGGTCAGCTAGTGAGGCTAGTGAACCGCGCTCCGTAATATGAGCCCTAGCCAATACATAATGTGGCTCTGGGCTCGTTTACTATATTATT
Source organism: Drosophila novamexicana (assembly GCF_003285875.2). NCBI lineage: Eukaryota > Metazoa > Arthropoda > Insecta > Diptera > Drosophilidae > Drosophila > Drosophila novamexicana. The sequence goes on along the minus strand of NW_020824997.1, from coordinate 46,811 downwards.
GTTATTGTATGTAACAAAGTGCTGCATACTTTATATTTAAATACAGGGTATTCTGTAAGGGCATATACGCACTACAGCAGTTACCTTAGGTGCGCTATTCTATTAATAATTTTATTTTTTTAAGCCACCGCGTTTATGAACTATAACACTCACTCTCTACTCACTCAGAATACGGGATGCTCAATGTCCAAGTTACGACGGCAGTTGTTATAGATGGCCTCTCGTTGATCGTGAAGTTCCTTTTCCACTTGGATATTATAGATGGCTTCTTTGTTGGCCATGAACTTCCTTTTCAAATTGTATATTATACATGGCCTCTTTGTTGGCCATGAAGTTCCTTTTTCACTTGGTCTACTGCTTCCAGGCAGGGATGCGTGACCAAGTCACGGTCGCCATGTAATGTTTGTTTTCAATAAAGATTTTACAAAGCACGTTAGTGCTGGTTGACTTGGGTTTTGAGAATGCCTTTATTCAAAGTAAAGAATTTCGCTTAGCCTATGGACATGTATATACTTATGCTGTTATTGGTAAACAGCTACAAAGAGACGGAGAGTGAGTAGCTTGCATATGCCTGTGTTAGTGAGCATATATGTTGCTAATGGAATGCGCTCAGGAACGATCGGTCGAAAATTAAGTTGTTTGAACAAACATTTTGATCGGACCACTATTAAGATCCGACAAGTATATCATATAGCTGCTTATAGGAACGATCGGTCGAAAATTAATTTTTTGTATAAAAAAACATTTTGTTTATCAGGATAACTTTACTAAACTCGGCATTAATTAGTTTTACTATGCTCTTCATATAAATGCAAAGTCCTATTCAGATCGGTACACTATATCATATAGCTGCCACAGGAACGATAGGTCTAAAACTAGGTTTTTGATAAAAAACCTTTTTATACCCTTGCAGAGGGTATTATAATTTTGTCGTGAAATGTGTAACGCATAGAAGGAGACATCTCCGACCCCATAAAGTATATATGTATATTCTTGATCAGCATCAACAGCCGAGTCGATATAGCCATGTCCGTCCGTCCGTCTGTCTGTTTCTATGCGATCTAGTCTCTCAGTTTAAAGCTATCTTAATGAAACTCTGCTGGATCGGACCATTATATCATATAGCTGCCATAAGTTGTTGCATGGAAAATTTTTTTGTTTTTCACGATATATTGACTAAACACGGCATTTATTAGTTTAACTATGCTCCTTATAGATATACAAATGCATATCAACATCGGGCCACTATATCATATAGCTGCCACAGGAACGATCCGTCGAAAATTAATTTGTTGTATGAAAAACATTTTGTTTCTCAAAATTCTTGACCAAACTCGGGATTTATTGGATTTACTAAACTTCTTATATATCATATTAAGATCGCACCACCAAATCATATAGCTGCAATAGGAACGATCGGTCGAAAATTAAGTTGTTGTATGGAAAAATTTGTTGTTTTTCACGATATATTGACCAAACTCGGCATTTATTAGTTTAACTATGCTCCTCATATATATGCAAAATCCTATTAAGATCGGACCACTATATCATATAGCTGCATAAGAACGATCCGTCGAAAATTAAGTTGTTTGAAAAAGCATTTTGTTTTTCAAGATATCTTGACCAAACTCGGCATTTATTAGTTTTACTTACTCATATATTGGTAAAATCCTATTGAGATCGGACCACCATATCATATAGCTGCCATAGGAACGATCGGTCGCAAATTAAGTTGTTGTATGGAAAAATTTTTTGTTTTTCACGATATATTGACCAAACTCGGCATTTATTAGTTTAACTATGCTTCTCATATATATGCAAAATCCTATTAAGATCGGACCACTATATCATATAGCTGCCATAAGAGCGATCGGTCGAAAACCAGGTTTGTGATTAAATACCTTTTTTGGTTATCAAGATATCTTGACCAACGTCGGCATTTCCTTTTTTTCGGTACTTTTTAGATAAGGGCTATGAGCATTATGAAAAGGTTGGGTCTGCAAGGGTATTTGATCTTAGGCGTGCCGAAGATAGCCCTTCTTTCTCGTTAAGTATTTGCAAAGGTCAGTAAAAACAGAATTTTTATATTCAGTTCCCATGTGGGAAATGAACGTCTGCATTTAACTGATCTTCAGTATAAAAGATTCAAATATTGCTTTTGCAACGGTATATGCCGATTTATTTGGGACTGCAAAAGGTACAAGATATTTTTTTAAATCGCATATCAATGTGATTGCATATTTGTTACTTTTTTCAGATTTTCGTAGCGGACTAATGGTATCCACCATCACTCTGTCGAACGCACTTAAAGCTGTTTCTGTAATTGTCAGAGTCTTTTATTTGACGCGCCATATTTTTCCAATAGTAATGTCTTTTGACTTTCGCTAGCGTTTTAATCATGCCTATAGCTTCTTTTTCTTTTCGATTTCTATTTGGGTCACTGGCTTAAGTAGCGCTACTCTGAGGTTTTTCAGATATATGCCCATTTGTTTAAAATTATCAATTGAAATTAATTCAAAGATCTTCTCGCTCGGTACCACTTTGAGTTGGCTGATTCCTAATATACCGGCTTCTTTTTCAAGTCTTTGGAAAGACTGACCTAAGTCTAATGTTGCATTGGTATAAAGGTCGCTAATCTCAATTCTTGAAACAATTTTTTTCCATGCCTCAAAAGGCATAACATATTTGTTATGTGCAATGTCACTATTTTTCGTACATCGTAATTTTTAATGACGTCATATACGTTAGGCTGAAGGTTTAGCCTTGTAAAATTTATTTTTCCTTGCCTACTTTGTTTTCTTGTAGTGACTTTCAAGACATTTGTTTTTGTATTGTTTGAATCTTTGATGGTTATTCTAGAAAACGCATATGCAACAAAGTTATCTTTTCCCTTTAGATATTCTACAGTATATTAATACTCTTCTAAATCTAGTACCACTCTCGTTTATTTTGAACTTTATTTACCATTAAGAACAGATATTTTAATGGTCTATAGTCTGTTTTAATTATGAAATGTTGACCATATATATATGGTCGAAAGTGCTTTATTGTCCAGTAGGTTGCTGCTAACTCTTGTTCGGTTGTAATTTTATTGCTTTCTCCCTTTGTTAATGAAAGAGAAGCATATGCTACGAGCAATTGTTTATCTCTATACTTTTGAGTTAAAACTGCTCCGCAGGCTAGTTTACTGGCATCTGTTATGATGCAAAATTCTTGGCAAAATCCTATAAAGATCGGACCACTATATCATATAGCTGCCACAGGAACGATCGGTCGAAAATTAAGTTGTTGTATGGAAAAATTTTTTGCTTTTCACGATATATTGACCAAACTCGGCATTTATTAGTTTAACTATGCTCCTCATATATATACAAAATCCTATCAACATCGGACCATTATATCATATAGCTGCCATAAGAGTGATCGGTCGTATACCAGGTTTTTGATTAAAAACCTTTTTTGGTTATCAAGATATCTTGACCAACCTCGGCATTTACTTTTATTCCGGTACTTTTTAGATAAGGGCTATCAGCATTATGAAAAGGTTTGGTCTGCAAGGGTATTTGATCTTCGGCGTGCCGAAGATAGCCCTTCTTTCTCGTTAAGTATTTGCAAAGGTCAGTAAAAACAGAATTTTTATATTCAGTTCCCATGTGGGAAGTGAACGTCTGCCTTTAACCGATCTTCATTATAAAAGATTCAAATATTGCTTTTGCAACGGTATATGCCGATTTATTTGGGACTGGAATAGGTACAAGATATTTTTTTAAATCGCATATCAATGTGATTGCATATTCGCTACTATTTTCAGATTTTCGTAGCGGACCAATAGTATCTACTATCACTCTGTCGAACGCACTTAAAGGTGTTTCTGTAATTGTCAGTCTTTTATTTGACGCGCCATATTTTTCCAATAGTAATGTCTTTTGACTTTCGCTAGCGTGTTAATCATGCCTGTATGACCTCATTGAATTGGATCGTCATCGTATGTAGACAGTATAGCTTATTTTTCTTTTCGATTTCTATTTGGGTCACCGGTTTAAGTAGCGCTACTCTGAGGTTTTTCAGATATATATTGCCCATTTGTTTAAAAGTATCAATTGAAATTAATTCAAAGATCTTCTCGCTCGGTACCACTTTGAGTTGGCTGATTCCTAATATACCGGCTTCTTTTTCAAGTCTTTGGAAAAACTGACCTAAGTCAAATGTTCCATTGGTGTACAGATCGCTAACTTCAATTCGTGCTATAACTTTCCTTCCATATTTAAAGAAACATATATTATTTAATATAAGCAAGGCCACTACTTTTCGTACTTCGTCATTACAAATGACTTCATATACGTTGGGCTTAGAAGCGTTCTCAAGAGCTTGCATAGGCAAATCTACTTAATCTTTTCCTGCGCAGGAGTTTTTCTGTTTATTTTGGTGCCTGGTAGTGACTTTCAGGACTTTAACTTGTAAATCTTATAGTTCTTTGATGGTTATTGTTGATACCGCATCAGCTACATAGTTATATTTACCCTTTAGATACTCTACTGTGAAATCGTTTTCTTCTAATTCGAGCCGCATACGTGTTATTTTGGAACTTGGATTGACCATTTAAAATAAATATGTAAGTGGTCTATGATCTGTTTTGACAGTGAAATGTCTACCATAAATATATGGTCTGAAATGTGTCATTGCCCAATGAATTGCTGCTAATTCTTGTTCTGTTGTACTTTTATTACTTTCTCCCTTAGTAAATGAACGTGATGCATAAGTAATTGGGAGTTGGAGTCCATTATGGTAAGTTAAAACCGCTCCAGAAGCTTGCTTACTTGCATCAGTTATTATGCGAAATTCTTTGCAGAAATCTGAGTATTTTAATAATATTTGGTTTATTAGTGCCGATTTAAGATGTTCGAATGCATGCTGGCTGTCCATTCGAATTTAACATTCTTTTTACATAATCTTGTTATGTGACGATTTTTTTTTAAAACGTCTGTAATAATTGCAAAATGCAACGAATCTTCTAGTGCTGTCCGCATCGTATGTGACTGGATAGTTTTAAATGACTTCAAATTTTTTGTCGTCTGACAAGATTCCATTATCGGTGCATTTGTGTCCCAGAAATGTGACTTCATGCATAAAAAATGAACATTTTTCAGGATGTAACCTAAGGTTGTATTTCCTACATTTCTCAAAAACATCAGCTAAGTTTTTAAGCATTTGTTTTTCGGAAAAACCTATAACTATCAGATCATCCATATAAAGGAATGCTTGAGAAGGTTCTAGTCTAGAGAATGCAATAGTCATCATTCTCCGAAATGAGTTTGGCGCTATTTTTTAAACAAAAGATAATCGCGTAAAGCGATATGAGCCATTGCTTGTTGGTGAAAACCTGACATTAAGTCAAGGCATAAAAAGTATTTTGCTCTACCTAGCTTTGCTCTACCTAAATATCATCAATTCGGTAGTGGAAACTTATGGGACACCAGTTTATTTTTTATCTGACGATAGTCAATTACTATTCGCCATTTCTTATCTACTGAGCCTGGAAGTGCTTTCTTCGGGACTATTAGTATTCTGACACTGATGGTTCGACAATTTTATCGGAGATTAGTTTGCCTACTTGTTTTTGAATTTCTTCTACTTGACTATGCGGCCTTCGATTGTTTTTAATATAAATTGGTTCAGTATCCTTCAATCTCAATTTTTGTTTATACAAATTATTTGTTGTTATTGATTCGGTTTCAAGTCCGAATACATCACTATACTTGGTGCATAATTCTTTTAACTGTGGTTTAATTTGGTTTGGAAAGTTTTTACTTAATTGAGCTAGTACTGCGTTCTTTTTATTTTCTGGAGTGGTTTGAACTACGTTGTAGTTTGAAAGTGGTTCAAAGTTTAGATTATTTATATTAGTTAATTGGTCTTTATTGGTCGTATTAAGAAATCGGACAAATGTATTATTTTGTATTGAAACTGTGTATGCAACGTAAATTCCAGGTTGAATTTCCTGGAATGAATATACTATCTTCACTTGAGTTTATTTCAATTTTTCGGAAAACTTCTGATCTTGCTGGTATAAGTATTGAATTGTTAGCAGAACTGTATGTTATTGGGACATAAATTCGGACATTTATATTGTTTGGTCTTATTGTAAACCAATCTTCGGACGGTTCTAGGTCTATTTTGCAATTAAGACCTATTATGAAATCTATGCCTATTATTCCGTCACACGGTATAGCGAAATTTGCTTCGACTATATGAAAATTGTAAATTGTACATAGTTGTCAGCTTGTAGCTCAATTGGGGCGAGGCCTTTGGATTTTATAATTCCTTGGCCTCTACCTTGAATGTCTATAGTGTTATTCAACTGGATGTCGTTGAAGACATCAGAATCTTCTTTTAAAATTGAGACATCTGCGCCTGTATCTATTAGAAATACCAGTTTTTTTCCTGATTCTACATTATAAAACAAGTAAGAGGGAGCTCACATCTACATCTAAAATTTCATCAGTCTCTAGCTCTTATAGGTTCTGAGATCATTGCGTTTATACATACGGACGGACGGACGGACGGACGGACAGACGGACATGGCTAGATCGACTCGTCTATTGATGCTGATAAAGAATATATGGGGTCGGAGATGCTTCCTTCTACCTGTTACATACATTTGGATTTTGCGCAAATACAATATACCCTTGTACCAATTTTTAATGGGTTCAGGATATAAAAAAAATTTCCCTTGGCAGGGGTCGAATTTGCAACTGACCGCATTACTTACTGTCGACTGTACTCAACAGCCACACCAGCAAAAAAAAAATATAATAATACTTTCCCCGGTAGTGCTCGAACTCGCGACAGACCGCACCATTTGCTATGCCTTTACTCAGCAGCCACACCAACAATTAGGTGTACTTATGATAAAAAAAGGAACTAAAATAACATTACAAAAAAAAGATGCAATTACCATGCTATTAGAATGCGAAGCAGACGCGCATGAATGTGTGTGTACATAAATGTCAGAGTCTTTTATTTGACGCGCCATATTTTTCCAATAGTAATGTCTTTTGACTTTCGCTAGCGTGTTAATCATGCCTGTATGACCTCATTGAATTGGATCGTCATCGTATGTAGACAGTATAGCTTATTTTTCTTTTCGATTTCTATTTGGGTCACCGGCTTGAGTAGCGCTACTCTGAGGTTTTTCAGATATATATTGCCCATTTGTTTAAAAGTATCCATTGAAATTAATTCAAAGATCTTCTCGCTCGGTACCACTTTGAGTTGGCTGATTCCTAATATACCGGCTTCTTTTTCAAGTCTTTGGAAAAACTGACATAAGTCTAGTGTTCCATTGGTATAAAGGTCGCTAATCTCAATTCTTGCAACAATCTTTTTGCCATGCCTCAAAAGGCATAACATATTTGTTATGTGCAAGGTCACTATTTTTCGTACATCGTAATTTTTAATGACGTCATATACGTTGGGCTGAAGGTTTAGCCTTGTAAAATTTCTTTTTTCTTGTCTACTTTGTTTTCTTGTAGTGATTTTCAAGACATTTGTTTTTGTATTGCTTAAATCCTTGATGGTTATTCTAGAAAACGCATATGCAACAAAGTTATCTTTTCCCTTTAGATATTATACAGTATATTAATACTCTTCTAAATCTAGTACCATTCTCGTTGATTTTGAACTTTATTTACCATTGAAAACAGATATTTTAATGGACTATAGTCTTTTTTAATTCTGAAATGTTGACCATATATATATGGTCGAAAGTGCTTTATTGTCCAGTAGGTTGCTGCTAACTCTTGTTCGGTTGTACTTTTATTGCTTTCTCCCTTTGTTAATGAACGAGAAGCATATGCTACGGCCAATTGTTTATCTCTATACGTTTGAGTTAAAACTGCTCCGCAGGCTAGTTTACTGGCATCTGTTATGATGCAAAATTCTTGACAAAATCCTATTAAGATCGGAACACTATATCAATAAGCTGCCGGAACGATCAGTCGAAAATTAATTTTTTGTATGAATAACATTTTGTTTCTCAAAATTCTTGACCAAACTCGGGATTTATTAGATTTACTAAACTTCTTATATATCATATTAAAATCGGACCACCAAATCATATAGCTGCAATAGGAACGATCGGTCGAAAATTAAGTTGTTGTATGGAAAAATTTTTTGTTTTTCACGATATATTGACCAAACTCGGCATTTATTAGTTTAACTATGCTCCTCATATATATGCAAAATCCTATTAAGATCGGACCACTATATCATATAGCTGCATAAGAACGATCCGTCGAAAATTAAGTTGTTTGAGAAAGCATTTTGTTTTTCAAGATATCTTGACCAAACTCTGCATTTATTAGTTTTACTTACCCTCATATATAGTAAAATCCTATTAAGATCGGACCACTATATCATATAGCTGCCATAGGAACGATCGGTCGAAAATTAAGTTGTTGTATAAAAAAATATTTTGTTTTTTCACGATATATTAACCAAACTCGGCATTTATTAGTTTAACTATGCTCCTTATATATATATGTCAGAGCATTGCTATTGTTATTGTTATTGTTATTCGAATTTAAGTACAGCAACATGAATATTGTATGAGTCGAAATTAAAAGAAAGAAGAATAGAGAAAACAGAGTAACTGTCATTGTCGACTTGTATTTCTTATATCACTGAGAGTCGGTGAGAGGACTAACTGTTAATTCTCTCACTGAGTAAGACCCGTGCAGAGAGTTGTTGGTGTGCGTGCAGTTCATTGTAAGCTGATTCGTGTAAGGACAGGAAGAAAGCGTTGCAAGAAGAAAAAGCGGTTACGGCTGGTTTTCGTTGCGTTGCAAGAAGCAAAAGCGGTTACGGCTGGTTTTCGATGCGTTGCAAGAAGCAAAAGCGGTTACCGCTGGTTTTCGTTACTATTCGTGGCGTTGCGAGGCAAAGGATTGCTGTGGACAGGCAGAAGTAAATGGTCTGAGCGAACGGACGTGATTGTGCACTGTGAAATTTAGAAAAGAGAAGCAAATGCCACCAACAAAGATGCCGGGACTTGCTGCTCAAAATGTAAAAAATTCTGACCCTACGGCCGCTTCGACATCAGAAGTGGGATTGGATCCTCCTAACTCTCAGTTGTGTCAAATTTTGGAGCAACAAAATAGAAATTTTATTGAGATGCTGCGAACAGTGCAGGCTAACGCAGCGCCTCGTGAATCAAAGACGGTTTTTTTTACCCAAATACAACCCCGAAGCTACCGGTGCTGATGCATGTGCTTGGAGTATTACGGCCGATATAATTTTTATTGAAAATCCACTTGAGGGTTGTGCGCTCGTGATTGCCCTCAGTAAAGCTTTGGAGGGCAGTGCATCGCAATGGCTTTCACAAATCTGTTTTCCTGGCATGACTTGAGTTGAGTTCAAGCAACTTTTTACGCAAAGATTTGTCGGCGTAGAGACAACCACAGCAACATTTCTTAAGCTTCTAGATGGGCGCCCAGGGACTGGAGAGTGCATGTCGTCGTATGCAAGCCGACTCGTCCCTTCGTTAATGACGAAAATGAAAAATATGGAGCTGGAGGAATTGTTGGTGTCAGTTGTGCTTGCGCATACTGCGCAACTGGACAGCAGACTAAAAAAGCTTGTGTGCACCACAAACATCAAATCGCGAAACGAATTACAGCAACAATTGCAGGTATATGAAATCGGGCAGCGTCAAGAGACTTTGAAAGCAGGAAGTACTGTGGGACCTGAAAGGAAGAAGCAGAAGTTTTCAAACATCGTTTACCATTATTGAGGAAAGACAGGGCACAAAATCGCAGACTGCCTCCAGAAGAAAAATCGCGAATCACAACCATTGGGAAGCGGGCATGCTGGACGTATTGGTATGAGGCCAAAAGAGCAAAAATCCAACGTTATATGCTACAAGTGTGGACAGGCTGGACACATTTCCACTGGGTGCCCTTCGACTGGAAAAAGCTCTGAAAAGAGAGTGAACATATGTTCGGTAATGGAACCAAAAGGTGTGCTCGTTCATTCTGGTGAGTCCGTTGATTTTTGTTTTGATTCTGGAGCCGAGTGTTCACTCATTAAGGAAAGCGGAAAATTCTCTGGAAAAAGACTTTTTAACGTAGTAATGCTTAAGGGTATTGGAAACGATTCTGTATGTAGCTCCACGCAAATTTTGACCAATGTAACCATTCATGACATTATTTTGGAAATGTTATTCCATGTCGTTATGGACAAGTATTTGAAACACGATGTTATGATAGGCAGGGAAATTTTAAGTCAAGGTTTCGGAGTGATGATCGAGTCAGATTCTGCATTTATAAAGTAAAGCTGATTAATGTTGTTACTGAACCCAAAACATATGAAGAATGTATTAACAAAAATGTAGAGTTAGACGAAGCTGACAAGAGCCGTTTAACAAACGTTTTGAAACCATACATGGAACATTTTATCTCTGGCGTTCCAGAGAAACAGGTTAACACAGGCCAGTTGGAAATTCGGTTAATAGATCCAAATAAAACGGTACAAAGGCGACCATATAGGCTTAGTGTAGATGAGAAGCAAACTGTTCGCGAAAAAATTAATGAGTTGATGGCGGCAAATATTATAAGACCGAGCTGTTCCCCATTTGCGAGTCCGATTTTATTGGTAAGAAAGAAAAACGGAACTGATCGCTTATGCGTCGACTATAGGGAGCTTAACGCTAACACAGTTTCGGATAATTGCAAGGTTACGTGGGGGGAGGTATTTTTCTTGTTTGGACATGGCCAGCGGATTTTACCAAATACCTATTCACCCAGATTCAGTAGAGCGTACAGCATTTGTAACGCCAGAAGGGCAATTTGAGTTTTTGGCAATGACGTTTGGTTTAAAAAATGTTCCTTCGGTGTTTCAGCGGGCAATAATAAAAGCGTTGGGCCACTTTCGTATTCGTATGTTGTAGTTTACATAGATGATGTATTGGTCGTGGCCGAAACTAAAGATGAGGCAATTTCAAGATTGCAGAAAGTCATAGAAATTCTTATTCAAGCTAGATTCTCATTTAATTTCGAAAAATGTACATTTTTAAAATCAAAAATAGAGTATTTGGGTTACGAAGTAGAGGCAGGTGAGCTTAGACCTAATCATCGAAAATTGCAGGCATTAGTTGAATTGCCACCGCCGCAAACGGTTACGCAGCTAAGACAGTTCATTGGATTAGCATCATACTTTAGACAATTCGTGCCGAAATTCTCCGAAACTTTAAAGCCTATATTTTGTCTTACGTCTAAAGGCAATAATAGTTTTGATTGGAAAGAAAGTCATGAAATAGTGAGGAAGGAGATAATCTTTGCACTGACCCGTAGCCCGGTATTAACCATTTTCGATCCACAATATCCGGTTGAGCTGCATACAGATGCTAGCTCTGTGGGTTATGGTGCAATACTCATGCACAAAATAAATGATAGAAACCATGTCATCGAGTATTACAGTAAATGTACAACCCCAGCAGAGTCAAGGTATAACTCATACCTTTTGGAAACCTTGGCAGTATTTAACGCAGTAAAATATTATCAACATTATTTAAAAGGTATCAAATTTACAGTATATACTGACTGTAACTCTTTAAAGGCAAGTCAACAAAAGATTGAGTTAGATACAAGGTATATCGATGGTGGTTGTACTTGCAATCTTTTGTATTCGATATTGTGTATAGAAAGGGAAAACGCATGGCGCATGATGTAGACTTCTTCTCAAGAAACCCAATAACAAAAAAGTTACAGTTTGCTGTCAAAGCTCCTGAAATGCGCGTAGATTTAACTGAATTAAGTGACACCTGGCTTATAGCTGAACAGCAGCGAGATCTCGAAATGACATCTTTAATCTCTAAACTAAAAAACAATGAATTAAACGAGAATGTTGCCAGTACGTATGAATTGAGACTAGGCTTGCTGTATCGTAAAATTCAAAGAAATGGTAGAACCCGTTGGTTACCTGTGGTTCCAAGATCTTATAGATGGGCTGTCATTAACCACATTCATGAGGCTATAATGCACCTTGGTTGGGAAAAGACCCTCGATAAAGTATACAGTTGTTTGAAGGTATTTTTTATTTATTTATTTATTAATGGTCGGCAAAACGAGTGTCTTCCTCATTATTCAATAGATTATACAATAGAATTTTATGCTAAAAGCCTAGTTAAAGGATACAATTTTCTAAATAGCATCATCGACCGATGGAGGTGTTTTATTTGCCAGTCCGGCCAGCTGTGCCCCTTTTCACAGCTAATTTTGTCAGTGACGCTATTAGAGCCTACATCTAAGCAGAAGGTTGTAAGTAGGAAAAAGTGTTCTCAAGTAACATTAAAATAATCTTAATTTGCTATATTAATAAAGAAAATACAATAAATAGGAAAAATGAAAGTAAGAAGATTGTTAATAAAGTAAAGCAATGTAAGTTAGATAAGGAGTGTTAAGTAGATAGGACAGAGAGAAAAGTAATGGGAAATCACCGACCCGGTGGGGGAAAATTTTTCAGCCTGTCCGGCAAGCTATGCCCCTGCTCATAGCTGGGAATGGTCAGCGACTTCCCGAAGGTATCCTGAAAGCAACGATTTGATTAGGGGTAGAGACAGTTCGGTAGAGAAAACGTGATGCAAACTATTATAATTTTTACATAGCACGCGAAAAGGATTGTGCATAGCGTAGTCTGTTGTGCACGTAGATAGTAAAAAGGGGCGATAATTTCTGGTTGGTCTAGCCGGAACAGAGAATTGAAGACGCCCTAGCAGAAAAGGGGAGTCTATGTCGCCAATAATCAACTTATGTAGAAGGACAACACCGAGAATTGTCCTACGGTTGGTTAACGACGGAAGGTTGAGAAGAAGCAGTCTGCTGGAGTAGGACGGCAACTGAAGATTAGGGTCCCAATTTAAACCTCGTAAGGCAAAAAGCAGAAATTGCTTCTGAACAGATTCAATACGATCCTGGCTGTTGTTATACTGTGGAGACCAAATGCAAGAGCAGTATTCAAGGATAGGGCGAACAAGAGAGATGTACAGAAGTTTTGTTATAAAAGGATCGTTAAACTCTTTAGACCATCGTTTAATGAATCCAAGAACACCTTTTGCCTCATAAACGATGGTATCTATGTGAAGATTGAAACAGAGTTTAGAATCAAAAATTACGCCTAGATCCTTAACTGTTAGTATACGTTGCAAGATAAGGCGTAGTACGATTAAAAGTCATAAACATACACTTTGAAAAATTTAGATGCAATTGGCCGAACACCATAGTTGCATAGCGTTCAAATCGTCTTGTAGACGAGAATGATGTAGGGGATTAGTGTATGATAGAAAAAGTTTGACATCGTCCGCATACATGAGTACACGGGCATGTGATATAACAGAGGGGAGATCATTTATAAAAAGAGTAAAGGTAAAGGTCCAAGATGACTACCTTGAGGAGCACCAGAAGTAACGTGAACCCGTTTAGAGGTAGTCAGCCTCAGCATTACTCTTTGGGTCCTACCTTTTAAATAAGAATTAATCCAAAGCAGAAGAGACAGGGGGAAACCTATTCGGTCAAGTTTAAAAAGTAAAATGTCATGGTGCACAGAGTCAAACGCCTTACTGAAGTCAGTGTAAATGACATCAGTTTGCATTTTCGAAAGGAAAGCATCGTTTACCAAGGAAGTAAACTCAAGCAGATTGGTCGTAGTTGACCGATTCTTTACGAATCCATGTTGAACAGGGGAAACAACTGGAGGAATAGCGGACAGTTTTGCAATGCCCCTGTAATTTCGTATATCAGACTTCCCACCTTTCTTGTGAAGAGGAATGATATAAGATTCTTTCCAAAGAGATGGAAAGACAGAAGTTTCAAGGGATAGATTAAAAAGCTTTAGCAATGGATAAAGAAGGGAAGAACTACACTCCTTGAGAAGACAACTAGGAATATTGTCCGGCCCAGGAGAGTAAGAAGACTTTAAAGAGTTTATAGCTAATAGGAGAGAGGAGTGTGAAATAATTAGAGTAGGTATATAACTTGCGGAAGAAATAGTATAAGGGTATTAGTATTAGTATTAGGACAGACTAAAGAGTAAGTTGATTAGAAAAAATTAGCAAAGAGGTTAGCAGAATCAGTGTCATTGCTAGCTTTATCCAAGCCAAGAAACAAAGAAGATGGCAAACTTGAAGATTTACGCTTCAAGTTTACAAAATTATAAAACTGTCTCGGATTTCGGGCAAATTGCCTTTTACAACGAGTTAGATAATTCTCATAGCATTGAGAATTGAGAAGAAATAAGTTCGACTTGGCTATGGAATATTTAGCCAAGTCTGTACACGAACCAGACTTTTTAAACTTTTTAAAATATTTGGATTTTACATTTTTTAGATGTGATAATCTGGTAGTAAACCAGGGTGGTTTTGAAAAAGTAGTCGAAGAAATTGACTTAGGAATACACACATCTAAGAGGGAGATTAGGGTGATGTAAAAAAAATTAAAGGCTGTATTCATATCAACTGAGTCATTTAAGAAAGACCAATCGGTTGAATAAATAAGCTGATTCAGCAAAGAATAATTTCCTTTGCGAAAGCAATAGCGGGGCTTATTGGCTGATGAGCACGAAATGAAAGGATTACAATTTAACATTGCAATCTCTAAAGTTGGATGATAGACAATCTCAGGAAGAGATAAAGGAGGGGACCTAGACACATTAGAAATAAGGTAGTCATTAACAAATACAAGGTCAAGTGTTCTAATCAAATGATTAGAAATTGAATTGATTTGAAACAACGAAAGATCAAGCATGCAGTCTATAAAATCGTGCTGTGCTGAGGGCACTAGATAATTTTTGGCAGTAAATAATGACCAAGAGATGCTGGGCAAATTAAAATCCCCTAACACCATAAATAGGTCATTATCACGCACGTTTGAAGAAACTTCTTTAATACAAGTAATATGTTTCATATAAACTTGAATATCAGAAGAGGGTGGGACATAAGAGCATGTTACATAGACTTTCCGTGTAGGAAAAGACACCTTAACTGAGACAATCTCAGCGTCAGTAGGCGTACTAAAACAGAAAAGTTCAGACTGGAGAGTGGCTTTAACACCCCACCACCTCGAGTCGGCCGATCATTTCTATACAAAATAAAGTTATTAGATAAAATCTCAAAATCAGATATGGTTGAGTTCAACCGTGTTTCTGAAAATGCTATTATATCCGAATTGAAGGAATCGCTGGCCATGAAAAGATTTATAAGCTTAGAAATGAGACCTCTAACATTCTGATAATGAAGAAAGATTTGGTCAGAAGATGAAGCTAGTTTTTTGGGACAGAAATGGTACCCTGTATTGAAGGGACTGGAAGGGTGACAGGCTGGTTACGCTTTTTAGGCTTGAACTCGTGAACAATCATGTGTGGAGGCCAAAATGTGGGATCACAAATAATTGGGAACATATCATGTGAAACATTTATTTTGAATGATGATATTTCACGAGGGATGGAGAAATTAAATTTGGTTATTGACACGCTAGCGGAAGATTTGCTAGCAATATAGGCTGCCAATGACTCAAGTGGTGTCCGACGAAAGTCGAGACACAAAGACTTGCCTACGAGGGGCAACTACCGGTAACGTAGGCGCTGTAGGGCTGTATGTAATACAGGAGTGGGGGGAGCTAACGAGGCACAATGATTGTTTTTAACAATCTGGGCAAGATTGCGCGCAGGTCTACCTTTGCGGCCAGGAGCTGATGGAGCTGAGGCAGTTTGATTAATTGGGACGGGATCAGGTACGGGCTCTACTGGGACTAGTACAGGGGTTGAAACAGGGGTAATTGGACAGTCGCTTGGAGAAGGCGATAAAGACAACATTGGAGATATCTCCAAGTTGCTAGGAAGGGACAAGAAAGTCGTAGGTATCTGAACAGACGTAGAGGGCAATTGCAAAAGTTGAGGCTCCAACCCGCGATTGGTTGGGGACTCAAATTTATATTTGCCAAGCAACTCGAAACTTAATTTTAAGAATTGACTTCTCACAGAATTATACATTCTAGCGAAAACAATTTGCTTGTCGATGCATTCTGGGCACGACCAACGCAAGCCACCACAGCCCTTCTTGCAATAGCAGCGATCTTGTCGCAATCACGCCCAGTGAGACCTGCACATTTAGCATGCATCATATTCTCACACAGCCAGCAATTAACAAATTGCGGCAGTGCATAATCATCAGCCTGCTTGAACGTGCACGGTTTCTTACAGCACAACATAATTATTTAATGCGTATGCAAATTACGAGAGCACAGAGCAAAACGAAAACGGTGCACAAGATAGAGCAAGTAAATACACAAACAAATTGTTTGGAGCGAAGAGCAATAGAAAAAGTATGCGAGAGCGCGATGCACAAGCAGAAAGTATGCAGCGAACACACGCACAAACAAGTGTATGCACAGGGGAGCACCAAAGCAAAAGAATCAAAACAGGCAATAACAACAACACGGAACTGATGCCGCGTTTTATAAAATGTAATAATTAACAGACTTACGCTGCACAACAGATAACAGTTTGCACAGTTTATTAAAGCTTTTTAAATAAAACACCGAAAAATGCAAAATTTTGAAATAAAAAGCAGGATAAAAGCGCAAAAATATATAAAAATCTTGGAGCACAAGTAAAACACGTCAATCACTCTCAACTGAGAACTCTCTCTTTCTCCGAAATACGTACGAAAGTTTGTTGATAATTGCATCACGTGCAAGCTATCGAAACCGCAATCTGGGAAAATTCAACAAGAGATGCATCCGATTCCTAAAATCGAAATACCCTGGCATACGGTACATGTTGACATCACCGGTAAATTAAGTGGCAAGAACGACCAAAAAGAGTATGTTATAGTCTTTATAGATGCGTTTACAAAGTACGTTTATTTGCACCATACACTGAAGATAGATGCAGCTAATTGTATAGTATCACTGACGGTGGTTATTTCCTTGTTTGGTGTACCATCCCGTATCATAGCAGATCAGGGGCGATGCTTTCCAGGATCTGGGTTTAAGGAATTTTGCTCTGCACATAACATCGAGTTGCATTTAATTGCCACAGGAGCTAGTCGAGCAAATGGACAGGTCGAACGCGTAATGAGTACACTTAAAAGTTTACTAACAGCGGTAGAGACGGGCCAACGTTCGTGGCAAGACGGCATTAAAAGAGGTACAGTTAGCAATAAATTGCACAGTCAATCGGGTCACTAAGTTTAGTCCGTTACAGCTTTTAATTGGAAAAGATGTAAGACCATTAGGGATGCTATCGAACATTGTTGATGAAAAATATGGTAATCTACAAAATCTAAGAGCACAAGCAAAAGAGAATATAGAAAATAATGCCTATTATGATAAAAACAGAAGCGATAAAGGCAAAGCAAACGTTGTAAAGCATAAAGTGGGTGATCATGTTCTGCTCAAGTGTGAAGAGAGAAATCAGACCAAACTAGATCCCAAATTTGAAGGCCCATTTGTCATAACAGAAGTACTTGAAGGAGACCGATATTGTTTGAAATCATTAACAAGCAAGCGCACCTACAAGTATCCTCATGAGTGTTTAAGAGCGTTACCGGTCGAGACAGTTTCTGCGGAGATGGATGAAGGTACTAGAGTTGAAACAGGCGCATAAATGTGTAACGTCATGATTAAAAGGCCTCTTCGAGAAACATAGGTAGACTTGGTGCGCTATCTGGACATTCATCTGTATGATTTGGCTATCAAATAAGTTGTAAAGATTGATTTAACATTGATTTAAGGAAAGGCGAGAGAACACTTGAGCGGACCATATCAACATGAATTGCTAAATTTATCCACGAGGCATGTAATTGTCAGAATTGGCCGTGTCGGAGCATTGCTATTGTTATTGTTATTGTTATTCGAATTTAAGTACAGCAACATGAATATTGTATGAATCGAAATTAAAAGAAAGAAGAATAGAGAAAACAGAGTAACTGTCATTGTCGACTTGTATTTCTTATATCACTGAGAGTTGGTGAGAGGACTAACTGTTAATTCTCTCAATGAGTGAGACCCGTGCATAGAGTTGTTGGTGTGCGTGCAGTTCATTGTAAGCTGATTCGTGTAAGGACACGAAGAAAGCGTTGCAAGAAGAAAAAGCGGTTACGGCTGGTTTTCGTTGCGTTGCAAGAAGCAAAAGCGGTTACGGCTGGTTTTCGATGCGTTGCAAGAAGCAAAAGCGGTTACCGCTGGTTTTCGTTACTATTCGTGGCGTTGCGAGGCAAAGGATTGCTGTGGACAGACAGAAGTAAATGGTCTGAGCGAACGGAAGTGATTGTGCACTGTGAAATTTAGAAAAGAGAAGCAAATGCCACCAACAAAAATGCCGGGACTCGCTGCTCAAAATGTAAAAAATTCTGACCCTACGGCCGCTTCGACATATACAAAATCCTATCAACATCGGACCATTATATCATATAGCTGCCATAAGAGCGATCGGTCGTATACCAGGTTTTTGATTAAAAACCTTTTTTGGTTATCAAGATATCTTGACCAACCTCGGCATTTACTTTTTTTCCGGTACTTTTTAGATAAGGGCTATGAGCCTTATGAAAAGGTTGGGTCTGCAAGGGTATTTGATCTTCGGCGTGCCGAAGACAGCCCTTCTTTCTCGTTAAGTATTTGCAAAGGTCAGTAAAAACAGAATTTTTATATTCAGTTCCCATGTGGGAAATGAACGTCTGCATTTAACCGATCTTCAGTATAAAAGATTCTAATATTGTTTTTGCAACGGTATATGCCGATTTATTTGGGACTGGAATAGGTACAAGATATTTTGTTAAATCGCATATCAATGTGATTGCATATTCGTTACTATTTTCAGATTTTGGTAGCGGACCAATACTATCACTTTGTCGAACGCACTTAAAGGTGTTTCTGTCAATGTCAGAGTCTTTTATTTGACGCGCCATATTTTTCCAATAGTAATGTCTTTTGACTTTCGCTAGCGTGTTAATCATGCCTGTATGACCTCATTGAATTGGATCGTCATCGTATGTAGATAGTATAGCTTCTTTTTCTTTTCGATTTCTATTTGGGTCACCGGCTTGAGTAGCGCTACTCTGAGGTTTTTCAGATATATATTGCCCATTTGTTTAAAAGTATTAATTGAAATTAATTCAAAGATCTCGCTCGGTACCACTTTGAGTTGGCTGATTCCTAATATACCGGCTTCTTTTTCAAGTCTTTGAAAAAACTGACCTAAGTCTAATGTTCCATTGGTATAAAGGTCGCTAATCTCAATTCTTGAAACAATTTTTTGCCATGCCTCAAAAGGCATTACATATTTGTTATGTGCAAGGTCACTATAAAGCCTTGCAAAATTTCTTTTTTCTTGCCTACTTTGTTTTCTTGACATTTGTTTTTGTATTGCTTAAATCCTTGATGGCTATTCTAGAAAACGCATATGCAACAAAGTTATCTTTTCCCTTTAGATATTCTACAGTATATTAATACTCTTCTAAATCTAGTACCACTCTCGTTTATTTTTTAACTTTTTTTACCATTGAAAACAGATATTTTAATAGTCTATAGTCTTTTTTAATTCTGAAATGTTGACCATATATATATTGTCGAAAGTGCTTTATTGTCCAATAGGTTGCTGCTAACTCTTGTTCGGTTGTACTTTTATTGCTTTCTCCCTTTGTTAATGAACGAGAAGCATATGCTACGGGCAATTTTTTATCTCTATACGTTTGAGTTAAAACTGCTCAGCAGGCTAGTTTACTGGCATCTGTTATGATGCAAAATTCTTGGCAAAATCCTATTAAGATCGGACCACTATATCATATAGCTGCCACAGGAACGATCGGTCGAAAATTAATTTTTTGTATGAAAAACATTTTGTTTCTCAAAATTCTTGACCAAACGCGGGATTTATTAGATTTACTAAACTTCTTATATATCATATTAAGATCGGACCACCAAAAAAAAACTCGGCATTTATTAGTTTAACTATGCCCCTCATATATATGCAAAATCCTATTAAGATCGGACTACTATATCATATAGCTGCATAAGAACGATCCGTCGAAAATTAAGTTGTTTGAAAAAGCATTTTGTTTTCCAAGATATCTTGACCAAACTCGGCATTTATTAGTTTTACTTACTCCTCATATATTGGTAAAATCCTATTAAGATCGGACCACTATATCATATAGCTGCCATAGGAACGATCGGTCGAAAATTAAGTTGTTGTATGAAAAAATTTTTTGTTTTTCACGATATATTAACCAAACTCGGCATTTATTAGTTTAACTATGCTCCTTATATATATACAAAATCCTATCAACATCGGACCATTATATCATATAGCTGCCATAAGAGCGATCGGTCGTATTCCAGGTTTTTGATTAAAAACCTTTTTTGGTTATCAAGATAGCTTGACCAACCTCGGCATTAACTTTTTTTCGGTACTTTTTAGATAAGGGTTATCAGCATTATAAAAAGGTTGGGTCTGCAAGGGTATTTGATCTTCGGCGTGCCGAAGATAGCCCTTCTTTCTCGTTAAGTATTTGCAAAGGTCAGTAAAAACAGAATTTTTATATTCAGTTCCCATGTGGGAAATGAACTTCTGCATTTAACCGATCTTCAGTATAAAAGATTCAAATATTGCTTTTGCAACGGTATATGCCGATTTATTTGGGACTGGGCTAGCTACAAGATATTTTGTTAAATCGCATATCAATGTGATTGCACATTCGTTACTATTTTCAGATTTTGGTAGCGGACCAATAGTATCCACTATCACTTTGTCAAACGCACATAAAGGTGTTTCTGTAAATGTCAGAGTCTTTTATTTGACGCGCCATATTTTTCCAATAGTAATGTCTTTTGACTTTCGCTAGCGTTTTAATCATGCCTGTATGACCTCATTGAATTGGATCGTCATCGTATGTAGACAGTATAGCTTATTTTTCTTTTTGATTTCTAATTAGGTCACCGGCTTGAGTAGCGCTACTCTGAGGTTTTTCAGATATATATTGGCCAATTGTTTAAAAGTAACAATTGAAATTAATTCAAAGATCTTCTCGCTCGGTACCACTTTGAGTTGGCTGATTCCTAATATACCGGCTTCTTTTTCAAGTCTTTGGAAAAACTGACCTAAGTCTAATGTTGCATTGGTATAAAGGTCGCTAATCTCAATTCTTGAAACAATTTTTTGCCATGCCTCAAAAGGCATTACATATTTGTTATGTGCAAGGTCACTATTTTTCGTACATCGTAATTTTTAATGACACCATATACGTTGGGCTGAAGGTTTAGCCTTGTAAAATTTCTTTTTTCTTGCCTACTTTGTTTTCTTGTAGTGACTTTCAAGACATTTGCTTTTGTATTGCTTAAATCTTTGATGGTTATTCTAGAAAACACATATGCAACAAAGTTATCTTTTCCCTTTAGATATTCTACAGTATATTAATACTCTTCTAAATCTAGTACCATTCTCGTTGATTTTGAACTTTATTTACCATTGAAAACAGATATTTTAATGGTCTATAGTCTGTTTTAATTCTGAACTGTTGACCATATATATATGGTCAAAAGTGCTTTATTGTCCAGTAGGTTGCTGCTAACTCCTGTTCGGTTGTACATTTATTGCTTTCTCCCTTTGTTAATGAACGAGAAGCATATGCTACGGGCAATTGTTTATCTCTATACGTTTGAGTTAAAACTGCTCCGCAGGCTAGTTAACTGGCATCTGTTATGATGCAAAATCCTATTAAGATCGGACCATTATATCATATAGCTGCCATAGGAACGATCGGTCGAAAATGAATTTTTTGTATGAAAAACATTTTGTTTCTCAAAATTCTAGACCAAACTCGGGATTTATTAGATTTACTAAACTTATTATATATCATATTAAGATCGGACCACCAAATCATATAGCTGCAATAAGAACGATCGTTCGAAAATTAAGTTGTTGTATGTAAAAATTTGTTGTTTTTCACGATATATTGACCACACTCGGCATTTATTAGTTTAACTATGCTCCTCATATATATGCAAAATCCTATTAAGATCGGACCACTATATCATATAGCTGCATAAGAACGATCCGTCGAAAATTAAGTTGTTTGAAAAAGCATTTTGTTTTTTAAGATATCTTGACCAAACTCGGCATTTATTAGTTTTACTTACTCCTCATATATAGGTAAAATCCTATTAAGATCGGACCACTATATCATATAGCTGCCATAGGAACGATCGGTCGAAAACTAAGTTGTTGTACGGAAAAATTTTTTGTTTTTCACGATATATTAACCAAACTCGGCATTTATTAGTTTAACTATGCTCCTTATATATATACAAAATCCTATCAACATCGGACCATTATATCATATAGCTGCCATAAGAGCGATCGGTCGTATTCCAGGTTTTTGATTAAAAACCTTTTTTGGTTATCAAGATAGCTTGACCAACCTCGGCATTTACTTATTTTTCGGTACTTTTTAGATAAGGGCTATCAGCATTATGAAAAGGTTGGGTCTGCAAGGGTATTTGATCTTCGGCGTGCCGAAGATAGCCCTTCTTTCTCGTTAAGTATTTGCAAAGGTCAGTAAAAACAGAATTTTTATATTCAGTTCCCATGTGGGAAATGAACGTCTGCATTTAACTGATCTTCAGTATAAAAGATTCAAATATTGCTTTTGCAACGGTATATGCCGATTTATTTGGGACTGGAATAGGTACAAGATATTTTTTTAAATCGCATATCAATGTGATTGCATATTCGTTACTATTTTCAGATTTTCGTAGCGAACCAATAGTATCCACTATCTCACTCTGTCGAACGCACTTAAAGGTGTTTCTGTAATTGTCAGAGTCTTTTATTTGACACGCCATATTTTTTCAAGAGTAATGTCTTTTGACTTTCGCAAGCGTTTTAATCATGCCTGTATGACCTCATTGAATTGGATCGTCATCGTATGTAGACAGTATAGCTTCTTTTTCTTTTCGATTTCTATTTGGGTCACCGGCTTAAGTAGCGCTACTCTGAGGTTTTTCAGATATATATTGCCCATTTGTTTAAAAGTATCCATTGAAATTAATTCAAAGATCTTCTCGCTCGGTACCACTTTGAGTTGGCTGATTCCTAATATACCGGCTTCTTTTTCAAGTCTTTGGAAAAACTGACCTAAGTCTAGTGTTCCATTGGTATAAAGGTCGCTAATCTCAATTCTTGCAACAATCTTTTTGCCATGCCTCAAAAGGCATAACATATTTGTTATGTGCAAGGTCACTATTTTTCGTAGATCGTAATTTTTAATGACGTCATATACGTTCGGCTGAAGGTTTAGCCTTGTAAAATTTCTTTTTTCTTGGCTACTTTGTTTTCTTGTAGTGAATTTCAAGACATTTGCTTTTGTATTGCTTAAATCTTTGATGGTTATTCTAGAAAACGCATATGCAACAAAGTTATCTTTTCCCTTTAGATATTCTACAGTAAACTCATACTCTTCTAAGTCTAGTACCATTTCCGTTGATTTTGAACTTTATTTACCATTGAAAACAGATATATTAATGGCCTATAGTCTGTTTTAATTCTGAAATGTTGACCATATATATATCGTCGAAAGTGCTTTATTGTCCAGTAGGTTGCTGCTTACTCTTGTTCGGTTGTAATTTTATTGCTTTCTCCCTTTGTTAATGAACGAGAAGCATATGCTACGGGCAATTGTTTATCTCTATACGTTTGAGTTAAAACTGCTCCGCAGGCTAGTTAACTGGCATCTGTTATGATGCAAAATCCTATTAAGATCGGACCACTATATCATATAGCTGCCAAAGGAACATTCCGTCGAAAATTAAATTTTTGTATGCAAAACATTTTGTTTCTCAAAATTCTTGACCAAACTCGGGATTTATTAGATTTACTAAACTTCTTATATATCATATTAAGATCGCACCACCAAATCATATAGCTGCAATAGGAACGATCGGTCGAAAATTAAGTTGTTGTATGGAAAAATTTGTTGTTTTTCACGATATATTGACCAAACTCGGCATTTATTAGTTTAACTATGCTCCTCATATATATGCAAAATCCTATTAAGATCGGACTACTATATCATATAGCTGCATAGGAACGATCCGTCGAAAATTAAGTTGTTTGAAAAATCATTTTGTTTTTCAAGATATCTTGACCAAACTCGGCATTTATTAGTTTTACTTACTCCTCATATATAGGTAAAATCCTATTAAGATCGGACCACTATATCATATAGCTACCATAGGTACAATCGGTCGAAAATTAAGTTGTTGTATGAACAAATTTTTTGTTTTTTCACGATATATTAACCAAACTGGGCATTTATTAGTTTAACTATGCTCCTTATATATATATACAAAATCTTATCAACATCGGACCATTATATCATAAGCTGCCATAAGAGCGATCGGTCGTATACTAGGTTTTTGATTAAAAACCTTTTTTGGTTATCAAGATATCTTGACCAACCTCGGCATTTACTTTTTTTCCGGTACTTTTTAGATAAGGGCTATGAGCATTATGAAAAGGTTGGGTCTGCAAGGGTATTTGATCTTCGGCGTGCCGAAGATAGCCCTTCTTTCTCGTTAAGTATTTGCAAAGGTCAGTAAAAACAGAATTTTTGTACTCAGTTCCCATCTGGGAAATGAACTTCTGCATTTAACCGATCTTCAGTATAAAAGATTCAAATATTGCCTTTGCAACGGTATATGCCGATTAATTTGGGACTGGGCTAGCTACAAGATATTTTGTTAAATCGCATATCAATGTGATTGCATATTCGTTACTATTTTCAGATTTTGGTATCGGACCAATACTATCACTTTGTCGAACGCACTTAAAGGTGTTTCTGTAAATGTCAGAGTCTTTTATTTGACGCGCCATATTTTTCCAATAGTAATGTCTTTTGACTTTCGCTAGCGTGTTAATCATGCCTGTATGACCTCATTGAATTGGATCGTCATCGTATGTAGACAGTATAGCTTCTTTTTCTTTTCGATTTCTAATTAGGTCACCGGCTTGAGTAGCGCTACTCTGAGGTTTTTCAGATATATATTGCCCATTTGTTTAAAAGTATCAATTGAAATTAATTCAAAGATCTTCTCGCTCGGACCTACTTTGAGTTGGCTGATTCCTAATATACCGGCTTCTTTTTCAAGCCTTTGGAAAAACTGACATAAGTCTAATGTTCCATTGGTATAAAGGTCGCTAATCTCAATTCTTGAAACAATCTTTTTGCCATGCCTCAAAAGGCATAACATATTTGTTATGTGCAAGGTCACTATTTTTCGTACATCGTAATTTTTGATGACGTCATATACGTTAGGCTGAAGGTTTAGCCTTGTAAAATTTCTTTTTTCTTGCCTACTTTGTTGTCTTGTAGTGACTTTCAAGACATTTGTTTTTGTATTGCTTAAATCTTTGATGGTTATTCTAGATAACGCATATGCAACAAAGTTATCTTTTCCCTTTAGATATTCTACAGTAAACTCATACTCTTCTAAATTAAGTACCGTTCTCGTTTATTTTGAACTTTATTTACCATTGAAAACAGATATATTAATGGCCTATAGTCTGTTTTAATTCTGAAATGTTGACCGTATATATATGGTCTAAAATGCTTTATTGCCCAGTAGGTTGCTGCTAACTCTTGTTCGGTTGTACTTTTATTGCTTTCTCCCTTTGTTAATGAACGAGAAGAATATGCTACGGGCAATTGTTTATCTCTATACGTCTGAGTTAAAACAGCTCCGCAGGCTAGTTAACTGGCATCTGTTATGATGCAAAATTCTTGGCAAAATCCTATTAAGATCGGACCACTATATCATATAGCTGCCACAGGAACGATCGGTCGAAAATTAATTTGTTGTATGAAAAACATTTTGTTTTTCAAAATTCTTGACCAAACTCGGGATTTATTACTTTTACTATACTTCTTATATATAAGCAAAATCATATTAAGATCGGACCACCAAATCATATAGCTGCAATAGGAACGATCGGTGCGAAAATTAAGTTGTTGTATGGAAAAATTTGTTGTTTTTCACGATATATTGACCAAACTCGGCATTTATTAGTTTAACTATGCTCCTCATATATATGCAAATCCTATTGAGATCGGACTACTATATCATATAGCTGCATTGGAACGATCCGTCGAATATTAAGTTGTTTGAAAAAGCATTTTGTTTTTCAAAATATCTTGACCAAACTCGGCATTTATTTATTTTACTTACTCCTCATATATAGGCAAAATCCTATTAAAATCGGACCACTATATCATATAGCTGCCATAGGAACGATCGGTCGAAAATTAAGTTGTTGTATGAACAAATTTTTTGTTTTTTCCCGATATATTAACCAAACTCGGCATTTATTGGTTTAACTATGCTCCATATATGTATACAAAATCTTATCAACATCGGACCACTATATCATGTAGCTGCCATAAGAGCGATCGGTCGAAAACCAGGTTTGTGATTAAATACCTGTTTTGGTTATCAAGATATCTTGACCAACCTCGGCATTTACTTTTTTTCCGGTACTTTTTAGATAAGGGCTATGAGCATTATGAAAAGGTTGGGTCTGCAAGGGTATTTGATCTTCGGCGTGCCGAAGATAGCCCTTCTTTCTCGTTAAGTATTTGCAAAGGTCAGTAAAAACAGAATTTTTATATTCAGTTCCCATGTGGGAAATGAACTTCTGCATTTAACCGATCTTCAGTATAAAAGATTCAAATATTGCTTTTGCAACGGTATATGCAGATTTATTTGGGACTGGGCTAGCTACAAGATATTTTGTTAAATCGCATATCAATGTGATTGCACATTCGTTACTATTTTCAGATTTTGGTAGCGGACCAATAGTATCCACTATCACTTTGTCGAACGCACATAAAGGTGTTTCTGTAAATGTCAGAGTCTTTTATTTGACGCGCCATATTTTTCCAATAGTAATGTCTTTTGACTTTCGCTAGCGTGTTAATCATGCCTGTATGACCTCATTGAATTGGATCGTCATCGTATGTAGACAGTATAGCTTCTTTTTCTTTTCGATTTCTATTTGGGTCACCGGCTTGAGTAGCGCTACTCTGAGGTTTTTCAGATATATATTGCCCATTTGTTTAAAAGTATCAATTGAAATTAATTCAAAGATCTTCTCGCTCGATACTATGAGTTGACTGATTCCTAATATACCGGCTTCTTTTTCAAGCCTTTGGAAAAACTGACATAAGTCTAATGTTCCATTGGTATAAAGGTCGCTAATCTCAATTCTTGAAACAATCTTTTTGCCATGCCTCAAAAGGCATAACATATTTGTTATGTGCAAGGTCACTATTTTTCGTACATCATAATTTTTAATTACGTCATATACGTTGGGCTGAAGGTTTAGCCTTGTAAAATTTCTTTTTTCTTGCCTACTTTGTTTTCTTGTAGTGACTTTCAAGACATTTGTTTTTGTATTGTTTAAATCTTTGATGGTTATTCTAGATAACGCATATGCAACAAAGTTATCTTTTCCCTTTAGATATTCTACAGTAAACTCATACTCTTCTAAATCTAGTACCATTTGAGTTGATTTTGAACTTTATTTACCATTGAAAACAGATATTTTTATGGTCTATAGTCTGTTTTAATTCTGAAATGTTGACCATATATATATGGTCGAAAGTGCTTTATTGACCAGTAGGTTGCTGCTAACTCTTGTTCGGTTGTACTTTTATTGCTTTCTCCCTTTGTTAATGAACGAGAAGCATATGCTGCGGACAATTGTTTATCTCTATACTTTTGAGTTAAAACTGCTCCGCAGGCTAGTTTACTGGCATCTGTTATGATGCAAAATTCTTGGCAAAATCCTATTAAGATCGGAGCACTATATCATATAGCTGCCACAGGAACGATCGGTCGAAAATTAATTTGTTGTATGAAAAACATTTTGTTTCTCAAAATTCTTGACCAAACTCGGGATTTATTAGATTTACTAAACTTCTTATATATCACATTAAGATCGCACCACCAAATCATATAGCTGCAATAGGAACGATCGGTCGAAAATTAAGTTGTTGTATGAAAAAACATTTTGCTTATCAAGATATCTTGACCAAACTCGGCAATTATAAGTTTTACTTTACTCCTAATATATATATGCAAAATCCTATTAAGATCGGACCACTATATCATATAGCTGCAATAGGAACGATAGGTCGAAAATTAAGTTGTTGTATGGAAAAATTTGTTGTTTTTCACTATATATTGACCAAACTCGGCATTTATTAGTTTAACTATGCTCCTTATATATATACATATTTTTCCAATAGTAATGTCTTTTGACTTTCGCAAGCGTTTTAATCATACCTGTATGACCTCATTGAATTGGATCGTCATCGTATGTAGACAGTATAGCTTCTTTTTCTTTTCGATTTCTATTTGGGTCACCGGCTTGAGTAGCGCTACTCTGAGGTTTTTCAGATATATATTGCCCATTTGTTTAAAAGTATCAATTGAAATTAATTCAAAGATCTTCTCACTCGGTACTACTTTGAGTTGGCTGATTCCTAATATACCGGTTTCTTTTTCAAGCCTTTGGAAAAAAAGGTATAAAGGTCGCTAATCTCAATTCCTGCAACAATCTTTTTGCCATGCCTCAAAAGTTTTTTTTTTTTTTTTTTTTTTTTTCAGTTACTTTTTTTTTGCTAATTTTCTGTTACTTTTTACTTTAAGCAACTTTTATCAGCGTAAGTAATGCCTCAAAAGGCATAACATATTTGTTATGTGCAAGGTCACTATTTTTCGTACATCGTAATTTTTGATGACGTCATATACGTTAGGCTGAAGGTTTAGCCTTGTAAAATGTCTTTTTTCTTGCCTACTTTGTTTTCTTGACATTTGTTTTTGTATTGCTTAAATCCTTGATGGCTATTCTAGAAAACGCATATGCAACAAAGTTATCTTTTCTCTTTAGATATTCTACAGTATATTAATACTCTTCTAAATCTAGTACCACTCTCGTTTATTTTGAACTTTATTTACCATTGAAAACAGATATTTTAATGGTCTATAGTCTTTTTTAATCCTGAAATGTTGACCATATATATATGGTCGAAAGTGCTTTATTGCCCAGTAGGTTGCTGCTAACTCTTGTTCGGTTGTAATTTTATTGCTTTCTCCCTTTGTTAATGAACGAGAAGCATATGCTACGGACAATTGTTTATCTCTATACGTTTGAGTTAAAACTGCTCCGCAGGCTAGTTTACTGGCATCTGTTATGATGCAAAATTCTTGGCAAAATTCTATTAAGATCGGACCACTATATCATATAGCTGCCACAGGAACGATCGGTCGAAAATTAATTTTTTGTATGAAAAACATTTTGTTTCTCAAAATTCTTGACCAAACTCGGGATTTATTAGATTTACTAAACTTCTTATATATCACATTAAGATCGCACCACCAAATCATATAGCTGCAATAGGAACGATCGGTCGAAAATTAAGTTGTTGTATGGAAAAATTTGTTGTTTTTCACGATATATTGACCAAACTCGGCATTTATTAGTTTAACTATGCTCCTCATATATATGCAAAATCCTATTAAGATCGGACTACTATATCATATAGCTGCATAGGAACGATCCGTCGAAAATTAAGTTGTTTGAAAAATCATTTTGTTTTTCAAGATATCATGACCAAACTCGGCATTTATTAGTTTTACTTACTCCTCATATATAGGTAAAATCCTATTAAGATCGGACCACTATATCATATAGCTACCATAGGTACGATCGGTCGAAAATTAAGTTGTTGTATGAACAAATTTTTTGTTTTTTCTCGATATATTAACCAAACTCGGCATTTATTGGTTTAACTATGCTCCTTATATATATACAAAATCTTATCAACATCGGACCATTATATCATAAGCTGCCATAAGAGCGATCGGTCGTATACCAGGTTTTTGATTAAAAACCTTTTTTGGTTATCAAGATATCTTGACCAACCTCGGCATTTAATTTTTTTCCGGTACTTTTTAGATAAGGGCTATGAGCATTATGAAAAGGTTGGGTCTGCAAGGGTATTTGATCTTCGGCGTGCCGAAGATAGCCCTTCTTTCTCGTTAAGTATTTGCAAAGGTCAGTAAAAACAGAATTTTTATACTCAGTTCCCATGTGGGAAATGAACTTCTGCATTTAACCGATCTTCAGTATAAAAGATTCAAATATTGCTTTTGCAACGGTATATGCCGATTAATTTGGGACTGGGCTAGCTACAAGATATTTTGTTAAATCGCATATCAATGTGATTGCATGTTCGTTACTATTTTCAGATTTTGGTAGCGGACCAATACTATCACTTTGTCGAACGCACTTAAAGGTGTTTCTGTAAATGTCAGAGTCTTTTATTTGACGCGCCATATTTTTCCAATAGTAATGTCTTTTGACTTTCGCTAGCGTGTTAATCATGCCTGTATGACCTCATTGAATTGGATCGTCATCGTATGTAGACAGTATAGCTTCTTTTTCTTTTCGATTTCTATTTGGGTCACCGGTTCGAGTAGCGCTACTCTGAGGTTTTTCAGATATATATTGCCCATTTGTTTAAAAGTATCAATTGAAATTAATTCAAAGATCTTCTCGCTCGGTACCACTTTGAGTTGGCTGATTCCTAATATACCGGCTTCTTTTTCAAGCCTTTGGAAAAACTGACATAAGTCTAATGTTCCATTGGTATAAAGGTCGCTAATCTCAATTCTTGAAACAATCTTTTTGCCATGCCTCAAAAGGCATAACATATTTGTTATGTGCAAGGTCACTATTTTTCGTACATCATAATTTTTAATTACGTCATATACGTTGGGCTGAAGGTTTAGCCTTGTAAAATTTCTTTTTTCTTGCCTACTTTGTTTTCTTGTAGTGACTTTCAAGACATTTGTTTTTGTATTGTTTAAATCTTTGATGGTTATTCTAGATAACGCATATGCAACAAAGTTATCTTTTCCCTTTAGATATTCTACAGTAAACTCATACTCTTCTAAATCTAGTACCATTTGAGTTGATTTTGAACTTTATTTACCATTGAAAACAGATATTTTTATGGTCTATAGTCTGTTTTAATTCTGAAATGTTGACCATATATATATGGTCGAAAGTGCTTTATTGACCAGTAGGTTGCTGCTAACTCTTGTTCGGTTGTACTTTTATTGCTTTCTCCCTTTGTTAATGAACGAGAAGCATATGCTGCGGACAATTGTTTATCTCTATACTTTTGAGTTAAAACTGCTCCGCAGGCTAGTTTACTGGCATCTGTTATGATGCAAAATTCTTGGCAAAATCCTATTAAGATCGGAGCACTATATCATATAGCTGCCACAGGAACGATCGGTCGAAAATTAATTTGTTGTATGAAAAACATTTTGTTTCTCAAAATTCTTGAGCAAACTCGGGATTTATTAGATTTACTAAACTTCTTATATATCACATTAAGATCGCACCACCAAATCATATAGCTGCAATAGGAACGATCGGTCGAAAATTAAGTTGTTGTATGAAAAAACATTTTGCTTATCAAGATATCTTGACCAAACTCGGCAGTTATAAGTTTTACTTTACTCCTAATATATATATGCAAAATCCTATTAAGATCGGACCACTATATCATATAGCTGCAATAGGAACGATAGGTCGAAAATTAAGTTGTTGTATGGAAAAATTTGTTGTTTTTCACTATATATTGACCATACTCGGCATTTATTAGTTTAACTATGCTCCTTATATATATACATATTTTTCCAATAGTAATGTCTTTTGACTTTCGCAAGCGTTTTAATCATACCTGTATGACCTCATTGAATTGGATCGTCATCGTATGTAGACAGTATAGCTTCTTTTTCTTTTCGATTTCTATTTGGGTCACCGGCTTGAGTAGCGCTACTCTGAGGTTTTTCAGATATATATTGCCCATTTGTTTAAAAGTATCAATTGAAATTAATTCAAAGATCTTCTCACTCGGTACTACTTTGAGTTGGCTGATTCCTAATATACCGGTTTCTTTTTCAAGCCTTTGGAAAAAAAGGTATAAAGGTCGCTAATCTCAATTCCTGCAACAATCTTTTTGCCATGCCTCAAAAGTTTTTTTTTTTTTTTTTTTTTTTCAGTTACTTTTTTTTTGCTAATTTTCTGTTACTTTTTACTTTAAGCAACTTTTATCAGCGTAAGTAATGCCTCAAAAGGCATAACATATTTGTTATGTGCAAGGTCACTATTTTTCGTACATCGTAATTTTTGATGACGTCATATACGTTAGGCTGAAGGTTTAGCCTTGTAAAATGTCTTTTTTCTTGCCTACTTTGTTTTCTTGACATTTGTTTTTGTATTGCTTAAATCCTTGATGGCTATTCTAGAAAGCGCATATGCAACAAAGTTATCTTTTCTCTTTAGATAGTCTACAGTATATTAATACTCTTCTAAATCTAGTACCACTCTCGTTTATTTTGAACTTTATTTACCATTGAAAACAGATATTTTAATGGTCTATAGTCTTTTTTAATCCTGAAATGTTGACCATATATATATGGTCGAAAGTGCTTTATTGCCCAGTAGGTTGCTGCTAACTCTTGTTCGGTTGTAATTTTATTGCTTTCTCCCTTTGTTAATGAACGAGAAGCATATGCTACGGACAATTGTTTATCTCTATACGTTTGAGTTAAAACTGCTCCGCAGGCTAGTTTACTGGCATCTGTTATGATGCAAAATTCTTGGCAAAATCCTATTAAGATCGGACCACTATATCATATAGCTGCCACAGGAACGATCGGTCGAAAATTAATTTTTTGTATGAAAAACATTTTGTTTCTCAAAATTCTTGACCAAACTCGGGATTTATTAGATTTACTAAACTTCTTATATATCACATTAAGATCGCACCACCAAATCATATAGCTGCAATAGGAACGATCGGTCGAAAATTAAGTTGTTGTATGGAAAAATTTGTTGTTTTTCACGATATATTGACCAAACTCGGCATTTATTAGTTTAACTATGCTCCTCATATATATGCAAAATCCTATTAAGATCGGACTACTATATCATATAGCTGCATAGGAACGATCCGTCGAAAATTAAGTTGTTTGAAAAATCATTTTGTTTTTCAAGATATCATGACCAAACTCGGCATTTATTAGTTTTACTTACTCCTCATATATAGGTAAAATCCTATTAAGATCGGACCACTATATCATATAGCTACCATAGGTACGATCGGTCGAAAATTAAGTTGTTGTATGAACAAATTTTTTGTTTTTTCTCGATATATTAACCAAACTCGGCATTTATTGGTTTAACTATGCTCCTTATATATATACAAAATCTTATCAACATCGGACCATTATATCATAAGCTGCCATAAGAGCGATCGGTCGTATACCAGGTTTTTGATTAAAAACCTTTTTTGGTTATCAAGATATCTTGACCAACCTCGGCATTTAATTTTTTTCCGGTACTTTTTAGATAAGGGCTATGAGCATTATGAAAAGGTTGGGTTTGCAAGGGTATTTGATCTTCGGCGTGCCGAAGATAGCCCTTCTTTCTCGTTAAGTATTTGCAAAGGTCAGTAAAAACAGAATTTTTATACTCAGTTCCCATGTGGGAAATGAACTTCTGCATTTAACCGATCTTCAGTATAAAAGATTCAAATATTGCTTTTGCAACGGTATATGCCGATTAATTTGGGACTGGGCTAGCTACAAGATATTTTGTTAAATCGCATATCAATGTGATTGCATGTTCGTTACTATTTTCAGATTTTGGTAGCGGACCAATACTATCACTTTGTCGAACGCACTTAAAGGTGTTTCTGTAAATGTCAGAGTCTTTTATTTGACGCGCCATATTTTTCCAATAGTAATGTCTTTTGACTTTCGCTAGCGTGTTAATCATGCCTGTATGACCTCATTGAATTGGATCGTCATCGTATGTAGACAGTATAGCTTCTTTTTCTTTTCGATTTCTATTTGGGTCACCGGTTCGAGTAGCGCTACTCTGAGGTTTTTCAGATATATATTGCCCATTTGTTTAAAAGTATCAATTGAAATTAATTCAAAGATCTTCTCGCTCGGTACTACTTTGAGTTGGCTGATTCCTAATATACCGGCTTCTTTTTCAAGCCTTTGGAAAAACTGACATAAGTCTAATGTTCCATTGGTATAAAGGTCGCTAATCTCAATTCTTGAAACAATCTTTTTGCCATGCCTCAAAAGGCATAACATATTTGTTATGTGCAAGGTCACTATTTTTCGTACATCGTAATTTTTGATGACGTCATATACGTTACGCTGAAGGTTTAGCCTTGTAAAATTTCTTTTTTCTTGCCTACTTTGTTGTCTTGTAGTGACTTTCAAGACATTTGTTTTTGTATTGTTTAAGTCTTTGATGGTTATTCTAGATAACGCATATGCAACAAAGTTATCTTTTCCCTTTAGATATTCTACAGTAAACTCATACTCTTCTAAATCTAGTACCGTTCTCGTTTATTTTGAACTTTATTTACCATTGAAAACAGATATATTAATGGCCTATAGTCTGTTTTAATTCTGAAATGTTGACCATATATATATGGTCGAAAGTGCTTTATTGCCCAGTAGGTTGCTGCTAACTCTTGTTCGGTTGTACTTTTATTGCTTTTTCCCTTTGTTAATGAACGAGAAGAATATGCTACGGGCAATTGTTTATCTCTATACGTTTGAGTTAAAACTGCTCCGCAGGCTAGTTTACTGGCATCTGTTATGATGCAAAATTCTTGGCAAAATCCTATTAAGATCGGACCACTATATCATATAGCTGCAATAGGAACGATCGGTGCGAAAATTAAGTTGTTGTATGGAAAAATTTGTTGTTTTTCACGATATATTGACCAAACTCGGCATTTATTAGTTTAACTATGCTCCTCATATATATGCAAAATCCTATTGAGATCGGACTACTATATCATATAGCTACATTGGAACGATCCGTCGAATATTAAGTTGTTTGAAAAAGCATTTTGTTTTTCAAAATATCTTGACCAAACTCGGCATTTATTAATTTTACTAACTCCTCATATATAGGCAAAATCCTATTAAAATCGGACCACTATATCATATAGCTGCCATAGGAAAGAAAAATGTATGGAAAAATTTGTTGTTTTTCACGATATATTGACCAAACTCGGCATTTATTAGTTTAACTATGCTCCTCATATATATGCAAAATCCTATTAAGATCGGACTACTATATCATATAGCTGCATACGAACGATCCGTCGAAAATTAAGTTGTTTGAAAAATCATTTTGTTTTTCAAGATATCATGACCAAACTCGGCATTTATTAGTTTTACTTACTCCTCATATATAGGTAAAATCCTATTAAGATCGGACCACTATATCATATAGCTACCATAGGTACGATCGGTCGAAAATTAAGTTGTTGTATGAACAAATTTTTTGTTTTTTCTCGATATATTAACCAAACTCGGCATTTATTGGTTTAACTATGCTCCTTATATATATACAAAATCTTATCAACATCGGACCATTATATCATAAGCTGCCATAAGAGCGATCGGTCGTATACCAGGTTTTTGATTAAAAACCTTTTTTGGTTATCAAGATATCTTGACAAACCTCGGCATTTAATTTTTTTCCGGTACTTTTTAGATAAGGGCTATGAGCATTATGAAAAGGTTGGGTCTGCAAGGGTATTTTATCTTCGGCGTGCCGAAGATAGCCCTTCTTTCTCGTTAAGTATTTGCAAAGGTCAGTAAAAACAGAATTTTTATACTCAGTTCCCATGTGGGAAATGAACTTCTGCATTTAACCGATCTTCAGTATAAAAGATTCAAATATTGCTTTTGCAACGGTATATGCCGATTAATTTGGGACTGGGCTAGCTACAAGATATTTTGTTAAATCGCATATCAATGTGATTGCATGTTCGTTACTATTTTCAGATTTTGGTAGCGGACCAATACTATCACTTTGTCGAACGCACTTAAAGGTGTTTCTGTAAATGTCAGAGTCTTATATTTGACGCGCCATATTTTTCCAATAGTAATGTCTTTTGACTTTCGCTAGCGTGTTAATCATGCCTGTATGACCTCATTGAATTGGATCGTCATCGTATGTAGACAGTATAGCTTCTTTTTCTTTTCGATTTCTATTTGGGTCACCGGCTTGAGTAGCGCTACTCTGAGGTTTTTCAGATATATATTGCCCATTTGTTTAAAAGTATCAATTGAAATTAATTCAAAGATCTTCTCGCTCGGTACTACTTTGAGTTGGCTGATTCCTAATATACCGGCTTCTTTTTCAAGCCTTTGGAAAAACTGACATAAGTCTAATGTTCCATTGGTATAAAGGTCGCTAATCTCAATTCTTGAAACAATCTTTTTGCCATGCCTCAAAAGGCATAACATATTTGTTATGTGCAAGGTCACTATTTTTCGTACATCGTAATTTTTGATGACGTCATATACGTTACGCTGAAGGTTTAGCCTTGTAAAATTTCTTTTTTCTTGCCTACTTTGTTGTCTTGTAGTGACTTTCAAGACATTTGTTTTTGTATTGTTTAAGTCTTTGATGGTTATTCTAGATAACGCATATGCAACAAAGTTATCTTTTCCCTTTAGATATTCTACAGTAAACTCATACTCTTCTAAATCTAGTACCGTTCTCGTTTATTTTGAACTTTATTTACCATTGAAAACAGATATATTAATGGCCTATAGTCTGTTTTAATTCTGAAATGTTGACCATATATATATGGTCGAAAGTGCTTTATTGCCCAGTAGGTTGCTGCTAACTCTTGTTCGGTTGTACTTTTATTGCTTTCTCCCTTTGTTAATGAACGAGAAGAATATGCTACGGGCAATTGTTTATCTCTATACGTTTGAGTTAAAACTGCTCCGCAGGCTAGTTTACTGGCATCTGTTATGATGCAAAATTCTTGGCAAAATCCTATTAAGATCGCACCACTATATCATATAGCTGCAATAGGAACGATCGGTGCGAAAATTAAGTTGTTGTATGGAAAAATTTGTTGTTTTTCACGATATATTGACCAAACTCGGCATTTATTAGTTTAACTATGCTCCTCATATATATGCAAAATCCTATTGAGATCGGACTACTATATCATATAGCTGCATT
The DNA here is from genome assembly GCF_003285875.2 of Drosophila novamexicana. Taxonomy (NCBI): domain Eukaryota; kingdom Metazoa; phylum Arthropoda; class Insecta; order Diptera; family Drosophilidae; genus Drosophila; species Drosophila novamexicana. Next base: position 9,602 of record NW_020824997.1, on the reverse strand, counting down.
GGAACGATCCGTCGAATATTAAGTTTGAAAAAGCATTTTGTTTTTCAAAATATCTTGACCAAACTCGGCATTTATTAATTTTACTTACTCCTCATATATAGGCAAAATCCTATTAAAATCGGACCACTATATCATATAGCTGCCATAGGAACGATCCGTCGAAGATTAAGTTGTTGTATGGAAAAATTTTTGTTTTTCACGATTTATTGACCAAACTCGGCATTTATTAGTTTAACTATGCTCCATATATGTATACAAAATCTTATCAACATCGGACCACTATATCATATAGCTGCCATAAGAGCGATCGCTCGAAAACCAGGTTTATGATTAAATACCTTTTTTGGTTATCAAGATATCTTGACCAACCTCGGCATTTCCTTTTTTTCCGGTACTTTTTAGATAAGGGCTATGAGCATTATGAAAAGGTTGGGTCTGCAAGGGTATTTGATCTTCGGCGTGCCGAAGATAGCCCTTCTTTCTCGTTAAGTATTTGCAAAGGTCAGTAAAAACAGAATTTTTATATTCAGTTCCCATGTGGGAAATGAACTTCTGCATTTAACCGATCTTCAGTATAAAAGATTCAAATATTGCTTTTGCAACGGTATATGCCGATTTATTTGGGACTGGAATAGGTACAAGATATTTTTTTAAATCGCATATCAATGTGATTGCATATTCGTTACTATTTTCAGATTTTCGTAGCGAACCAATAGTATCCACTATCTCACTCTGTCGAACGCACTTAAAGGTGTTTCTGTAATTGTCAGAGTCTTTTATTTGACACGCATTATTTTTTCAATGGTAATGTCTTTTGACTTCGCTAGCGTTTTAATCATGCCTGTATGAATTGAATTGGATCGTCATCGTATGTAGACTGTATAGCTTCTTTTTCTTTTCGATTTCTATTTGGGTCACCGGCTTGAGTAGCGCTACTCTGAGGTTTTTCAGATATATATTGCCCATTTGTTTAAAAGTATCAATTGAAATTAATTCAAAGATCTTCTCACTCGGTACTACTTTGAGTTGGCTGATTCCTAATATACCGGCTTCTTTTTCAAGCCTTCGGAAAAACTGACATAAGTCTAATGTTCCATTGGTATAAAGGTCGCTAATCTCAATTCTTGAAACAATCTTTTTGCCATGCCTCAAAAGGCATAACATATTTGTTATGTGCAAGGTCACTATTTTTCGTACATCGTAATTTTTAATGACGTCATATACGTTGGGCTGAAGGTTTAGCCTTGTAAAATTTCTTTTTTCTTGCCTACTTTGTTTTCTTGTAGTGACTTTCAAGACATTTGCTTTTGTATTTCTTAAATCTTTGATGGTTATTCTAGAAAACACATATGCAACAAAGTTATCTTTTCCCTTTAGATATTCTACAGTAAACTCATACTCTTCTAAATCTAGTACCATTTGAGTTGATTTTGAACTTTATTTACCATTGAAAACAGATATTTTAATGGTCTGTTTTAATTCTGAACTGTTGACCATATATATATGGTTAAAAGTGCTTTATTGTCCAGTAGGTTGCTGCTAACTCTTGTTCGGTTGTACTTTTATTGCTTTCTCCCTTTGTTAATGAACGAGAAGTATATGCTACGGCCAATTGTTTATCTCTATACGTTTGAGTTAAAACTGCTCCGCAGGCTAGTTAACTGGCATCTGTTATGATGCAAAATCCTATTAAGATCGGACCATTATATCATATAGCTGCCATAGGAACGATCGGTCGAAAATGAATTTTTTGTATGAAAAACATTTTGTTTCTCAAAATTCTTGACCAAACTCGGGATTTATTAGATTTACTAAACTTATTATATATCATATTAAAATCGGACCACCAAATCATATAGCTGCAATAGGAACGATCGTTCGAAAATTAAGTTGTTGTATGTAAAAATTTGTTGTTTTTCACGATATATTGACCACACTCGGCATTTATTAGTTTAACTATGCTCCTCATATATATGCAAAATCCTATTAAGATCGGACTACTATATCATATAGCTGCATAAGAACGATCCGTCGAAAATTAAGTTGTTTGAAAAAGCATTTTGTTTTTCAAGATATCTTGACCAAACTCGGCATTTATTAGGTTTACTTACTCCTCATATATTGGTAAAATCCTATTGAGATCGGACCACTATATCATATAGCTGCCATAGGAACGATCGGTCGAAAATTAAGTTGTTGTATGGAAAAATTTTTTGTTTTTCACGATATATTGACCAAACTCGGCATTTATTAGTTTAACTATGCTCCTCATATATATGCAAAATCCTATTAAGATCGGATCATTATATCATATAGCTGCCATAAGAGCGATCGGTCGTATTCCAGGTTTTTGATTAAAAACCTTTTTTGGTTATCAAGATATCTTGACCCACCTCGGCATTTACTTTTTTTTCGGTACTTTTTAGATAAATGCTATGAGCATTATGAAAAGGTTAGGTCTGCAAGGGTATTTGATCTTCGGCGTGCCGAAGATAGCCCTTCTTTCTCGTTAAGTATTTGCAAAGGTCCTTAAAAACAAAATTTTTATACTCAGTTCCCATGTGGGAAATGAACGTCTGCATTTAACCGATCTTCAGTATAAAAGATTCAAATATTGCAACGGTATATGCCGATTTATTCGAGACTGGAATAGGTACAAGATATTTTTTAAATCGCATATCAATGTGATTGCATTTTCGTTACTTTTTTCAGATTTTGGTAGCGGACCAATAGTATCCACTATCACTCTGTCGAACGCACTTAAAGGTGTTTCTGTAATTGTCAGAGTCTTTTATTTGACGCGCCATATTTTTCCAATAGTAATGTCTTTTGACTTTCGCTAGCGTTTTAATCATGCCTGTATGACCTCATTGAATTGGATCGTCATCGTATGTAGACTGTATAGCTTCTTTTTCTTTTCGATTTCTATTTGGGTCACCGGCTTGAATAGCGCTACTCTGAGGTTTTTCAGATATATATTGCCCATTTGTTTAAAAGTATCAATTAAAATTAATTCAAAGATCTTCTCGCTCGGTACTACTTTGAGTTGGCTGATCCTAATATACCGGCTTCTTTTTCAAGCCTTCGGAAAAACTGACATAAGTCTAATGTTCCATTGGTATAAAGGTCGCTAATCTCAATTCTTGAAACAATCTTTTTGACATGCCTCAAAAGGCATAACATATTTGTTATGTGCAAGTTGTTGAGTTGTTGTTAAGTTGTTGTATGAAAAACATTTTGTTCTTCAAGATATCTTGACCAAACTCGGCATTTTTTAGTTTTACTGTACTCCCCATATATAGGCAAAATCATATTAAGATCGGACCACGATATCATATAGCTGCCATAGGAACGATCGGTTGTGTATTCTCTACTGTAATGCTTGGATTTAATAATGATTTTACATAATCACGTTAGTGCTGTTTGACTTGGGTTTTTAGAATGATTTTATTCAAAGTAAAATATTGCGCTTAGCCTATGGATACATGTATATACTTATGCTGTTATTGGTTAACAGCTACAAAGAGAGGTTTGGTTTGGTTTTTTTTTTTAATTTATTAAATAGTTTTGGAAAATTTTTAGTTAACTTTGACATAACATTGTTCGTTCTAATTTCATTATTTATTTCGGATATATCCTTAATTTGCTAATGGTTCATAATTCAACTTATTTATATTAGCCATTTGATCGGTACTAGTTGTATTTAGTAAACGGACAAGTGCATTTGCAGTCGTTACGACTGTGTTTGCTGCATATATATCAGGTTGAATTTCCTGGTTCGGAATTAGGATGCTATCTTCATTTGAAGTTAGCTCGATTTTCCGGACAACTTCGGATCTGGCCGGTAACACTATTGTATTATTACATAGATGGGATAATTTAGATCTGGCCTTATTATGAGCAGATCTTTTGAAGGTGTAAAATCTAATTAACAATTATATTTTTTAATAAAATCTATGCCTAAAATTCCATCACACGGTAAAGAAAAAGTTGAATCGACAATATGAGAGTTGTGTGGAATTATATATTTAGTTGATTGTATTTCTAAAGATGTTAGTCCTTTGGATTGAATCAATGCTTGAGAGATTCACTGAATATTAACTTTATTGTTAGTGTTTATATCATTGAAAGTGTCGGTATTTTCTTTAATCAAAGCTATATCTGCACTAGTGTCTATCAATAATATTAGTTTCTTGCCTGTAGCTACATTTGTGAATGTTAAGAATATATTTACACTAAGATTAATCGAATGAAACTTTTTACTATCTATTGCTGTGTACCTAAGAGCTGTTGGGAGTTTCCCGAAGTATTTTTGGCTACTCTCACATTATTGTTATTATTATTGTTGTGGCCTTTGTTTGAGTTACCACGGCCTCTAGAGTTTCCTCTATATTGGCCTCTCATTCTATTGTTGCCATTATTATTATTATTATTATTATTATTATATATATTGCCATTATTTTGGTAATTTCCGCGTTGTTTCCGCGGTTATTTCCTCGGATGGATCTATTTAAATGTACTATCGAGTTTGTGCAACTATTGAAAAAGACAGCTGTAACATCACTCATGTTATTGAAAATGATTTAATTACAGACCTGACTTCGTCAATTGTGCTGTTTGTTATAATAAATTTTACAGCCACTTGTAGGCTTAATTCTTCGGCATATTCTTGAAAAGCATTTGTCAATTGTTCAACTTCTTGAATATACTGACTTGCTGGCTTTTGCTTTTGCTGCAGGTTAAACAATTTAGCGGATAATGCTTTTGCTGATTCGCATTTTATGCCGCTTTTAAGTTTGTCTATTATAGCCATAATTGTTTGTTCTGTATTGATTAGGTTTTGGACATAGCCCTTGAGTCTAGTTTTTATTAGGCTTACTGCTGTAGTTTCATGTGTTCCTTTTAGTGAATCCACTTAAGAGCATCAATGAAACTTTATAAATTCTCAGACTTTTCACTAAACTCGGGTATGAGGGAAGAGGCTAGTTTCTCTTCAATTATAAACTCTTGTTCGGACTCAGAAAGCTCGGGTAATGTGATTACCGCTGGTATCGTAAGATCGTGTAGATCTTCTTATTTTATATATTGGTCTGAGCCGCTTGCGATTTCAGAATCGATCAATGTTTCTATGTCTGTGTTTGTATCTTCTTCTACTAAAACTAGGGTATTTAAAATCGAAGGTATTGTTATGTCTAGTGCATATTTTGTTTGAATGCTTTCTAGGTTTGTTTTCAACCTTTTTAAAAATCTTGATACATACGACCAATGTTGGGTATTTAATTTTCCTTTATTGTCGTGTATTAGTGATCGTGCTTGGTTAAAACATCAAACTAGTGTTGTTGCATATTTTGTGCTAAACACTTGTATGATTTGTCGATTTTTTCTTTAATATTAGTTAATTCGGCATTCATCTTTTGCCATTCCATTTCATTTATAAAAGAATTCTTGGTTGGTCTATATCTTTTTTGAATGTTTACAGGAAATAAGAATAAACTCTACTTTGCAGACGGACTTATAAAATAACCAATAAAATTTGCAAAAACATATATAAATTTAATAAGCAAATAGCCATATATTTTAGTTAGTTTGTTTTCTCAGTAATGTTTTTAAGCAATTACTGTTATTAATTACGAGTAATTTTATTTTACATTTTATCCAGGTCGTTTGCCTGGCTCTGGTATCGCTTCTTAATGCATTTGTTGTGGTTCTTATATAATTTGTATAATAGATGCGCTAGTATTATAATAAATATTATAACAATAAGTATGGTTATTAGCTTAAGGTCGGTGTTTTCGACTTCGACTTTGTTATTACATTAGCTATCGAGTCTACCGTTTTTACGCCAACAATGCCCATTTTGGCTTAATTTTCAAAATGTTCTACTAATTTACTTATTTCATTAGTTTATATTGACATATAAAATTCTTTGTTTGCTTATATTGTTTGGAATTGTAAAAATTTAGTTTACATATTTTCCTGCCTTATATTTGCGTGGCTTTAGAAGCCGCACCCTAATTGTGCAGAAGTTATTCCGCTCAAATTAAATTTTATGCATCGCAGTGCATAATCCGGACTAACTTGTTGCGCTAGTCGAGGCCGGTGCTGGCTGCACAGGCTGCTACTGCTTCTGTGTTGGGGCACCGATGCAGGCTGCACAGGTGTAGTCGCAATACGGTGAGTATAACGGTCCCTCGCAGTCACTCGGGCATATCCTCCTTAGCGTTGGTATTTCCTTTGCTTGGGGTGGTTTACTTTTGATTAGTATTTTACTAATATTTGGGATTGCAGTGTGGTGGTTGTGTGCATAGGTTCTTGTGGCAGGCTCTTTCTTTTCTATTTGCAACGATTTTATGTGTTCAAGATCTGCGTGTAATTTCACAGTTGCGCTGCACGGTAAGGTATCGTTGCTATTTAGAAGTTTGAGCAGTTTTGCCCTTCGGAATCTCAGGCGTTTTACTACGCCGCCTCTCCTTCTACACATACCACTCTACTTACTGCGTTTAATTTTTACACCCTTGCAGAGGGTATTATAATTTTGTCGTGAAATGTGTAACGCATAAAAGGAGACATCTCCGACCCCATGAAGTATATATATTCTTGATCAGCATCAACAGCCGATTCGATATAGCCATGTCCGTCTGTCCGTCTGACCGTCTGTCTATCTGTCCGTCTGTCTGTTTCTATGCGAACTAGTCCCTTAGTTTTAAAGCTATCTTAAAGAAACTTTGCAGATATCTTGACCAAACTCGGCATTTATTAGTTTTACACTATATATGCAAAATCCTAATTAGATCGGACCGCTATATCATATAGCTGCCATAGACCGGTCGAAAATAAAGTTGTTGTATGGACAAATTTTTTGTTTTTCACGATATATTGACCAAAATCAGCATTCATTAGTTTAACTATGCTTCTTATATATATTCAAAATCCCATCAACATCGGACTACTATATCATATAGCTGCCATAAGATCGATCCGTCCAAAACCAGGTTTTTGATTAAAAACATTTTTTGGCTATCAAGATATCTGACCGAACTTGGCATTTACTATATTCCCGGTACTTCTTAGATACGGGCAAAGCACTATGAGCATTATTAAAAGGTTGGGTCTGCAAGGGTATTAGGTCTTCGGCGTGCCGAAGATAGCCCTTCTTTCTCGTTAATATTAAAATTTCTTCTTCTTGGTGTTGTCCAGCGCAGCAACTGTTGCAGACTCAGACCGAGTCACGGTCGCCATGTGATAGTTAATATTATCGATTGCAAATAGTTCAACACACGGGCAAGTCTGTGCCGTTTGACTTTAGCTTTTTAAATGTCTTTATTCAATATATTATTATGGCTAAGACCGCATAGCTGCGCTGCCAGTTACGCCAGCAGCGGAGCGGTTTCATGCATATTTTGTCTTATCAGCATAATTGGGAGAGAGAGAGAGTCTTATGTACATATTTGCATGTATGTGTATATGTGCTACGAAAGGTTAGCGTGGGACTACTGACTTAGCGTAGCTCATAAGTGGGCAATCATATTACACGCTCACTCGAAAAAGTTTTGTTTGTGTACTGCCACAATGTGTTGCTGATTTATTTATGCTTAAACGATGTTACTTTATTGGTACAGTGTACTCTCAATATATGCACATACTACAAAATAATGAAACAGCACATAAGCCAGAAAGTAAATATTTAGATGATAGAATATTATCCTAGATGTGGGAAAAAAGATGCCGCTTGTGGTAAATAAAAATAGTTAATATTTTGTCGTGAAATGTGTAACGCAGAGGAGACATCTCCGACCCCATAAAGTATATATATTCTTGATCAGCATCAACAGCCGAGTCGATATAGCCATGTCCGTCTGTCCGACTGACCGTCTGTCTGTTTTTATGCGAACTAGTTCCTCAGTTTTAAATCTATCTTAATGAAACTTTGCAGAAATCCCTCTTTCTGTTGCACGCACCACATATGTCAAAACCAGGTGGATCGGACCACTATATCATATAGCTGCCATAGGAACGTCCGGTCGAAAATTAAGTTGTTGTATAACAAAACATTTTGTTTTTCACGATATATTGACCAAAAGCAGCATTCATTAGTTTAACTATGCTTCTTATATATATTCAAAATCCCATCAACATCGGACTACTATATCATATAGCTGCCATAAGAGCGATCCGTCGAAAACCAGGTTTTTGACTAAAAACCTTTTTTGGATATCAAGATATCTGACCAAACTTGGCATTTATTAGTTTTACTATACTCCTTATATAAAGGCAGAATCCTATTAAGATCGGGCTACTATATCATACAGCTGCCATAGGAACGATCAGTCGAAAATTAAGTTGTTGTATGAAAAAACATTTTGTTTTTCAAGATATCTTGACCAAACTCGGCAATTATTAGTTTTACTATGCTCCTCATATATATGCAAAATCCTATTAAGATCGGACCACTATATCATATCGCTTCCATAGGAACGATCGGTCGCAAATTAAGTTGTATGAAAAAACATTTTGTTTTTCAATTAGTTTTACTATACTCTTCATATATAGGCAAAATCCTATTAAGATGGGACCATTATATCATATATCTGCCACAGGAACGATCTGTCGAAAATTAAGTTTTTGTTTGATTTTGTTTTTCAAGATATCTTGACCAAACTCGGCAATTATTAGTTTTATTATGCTCCTCATATATATGTAAAATCCCCTTAAGATCGGACCACTATATCATATAGCTGCCATAGGAACGATCAGTCGAAAATTAAGTTGTTGTATGAAAAAACATTTTGTTTTTCAAGATATCTTGACCAAACTCGGCAATTATTAGTTTTACTATGCTCCTCATATATATGCAAAATCCTATTAAGATCGGACCATTATATCATATAGCTGCCATAGGAACGATCAGTCGAAAATTAAATTGTTGTATGAAAAACATTTTGTTTTTCAAGATATCTTGACCAAACTCGGCAATTATTAGTTTTACTATGCTCCTCATATATATGCAAAATCCTATTAAGATCGGACCACTATATCATATATCTGCCACAGGAACGATCGGTCGAAAATTAAGTTTTTGTTTGAATTTGTTTTTCAAGATATCTTGACCAAACTCGGCAATTATTAGTTTTACTATGCTCCTCATATATATGCAAAATCCTCTTAAGATCGGACCACTATATCATATAGCTGCCATAGGAACGATCAGTCGAAAATTAAGTTGTTGTATGAAAAAACATTTTGTTTTTCAAGATATCTTGACCAAACTCAGCAATTATTAGTTTTACTATGCTCCTCATATATATGCAAAATCCTATTAAGATCGGACCATTATATCATATAGCTGCCATAGGAACGAGCAGTCGAAAATTAAGTTGTATGAAAAAACATTTTGTTTTTCATGATATCTTGACCAAACTCGGCAATTATTAGTTTTACTATACTCTTCATATATAGGCAAAATCCTATTAAGATGGGACCATTATATCATATATCTGCCACAGGAACGATCTGTCGAAAATTAAGTTTTTGTTTGATTTTGTTTTTCAAGATATCTTGACCAAACTCGGCAATTATTAGTTTTATTATGCTCCTCATATATG